>NW_020664522.1:3393332-3434631 GCF_002925995.2 Terrapene triunguis | reverse complement strand
GCATTTACATGTTCCCCCAAGCTTAGTGCCTTTTTACATGCAGTGATCATTGCTCATATATTAATGTACAGATGGAACATTTTAAATGCAAATGATGCTGTGTGAGTAATAATTTGTCACAAATGGAACATTTTCTTGTCTCCATCCACCTTCTTAAGAATTCCTGTGCATGCTAGCACTGCTGAGGGAAAGAGAGAAATTGAGAAGTTGTTTCACATACCTTCCTCATGAACTTCTTCAGATTGAAGCATCACGGAATGAGAGGCAATGACAAAAAGAAAATTAGAAAAAGAAACACCTGATTAAGACAGCCTCGAACTCTGTTAAATTAATGGGGAGGGTGCAAGAAAAGAGGAACTTAGATGCTATGACATGGGAGAGAGAATTAATAAAATTGATACGAATTGGCAGAGCAAGCTAAAGGTGAGCTGAAAAGATACTGGGGTGTGAAAACATGGCTAGGTGAAAAAAACAACAACATTGGTATAGATATTATTATGAGATTAGAATTGGTTGAGATTTTACCAAATTGGATTTTTGATGAAATTTTGGCCAAATGAAAACGGGATTGTACAATGTTTTTCATGATTTTTTTCCCTACATTTCTCAACTGGCTAAAAATTGGATCAATGTTTTTTAAATTTTGAATTTTCAAGGTCATTTAACCTCAAAATTTTGACCAAAAAAAAGTGGGGGAAAGATTGCCAACAAATTCTTGAAATTTCAAAATTTCTGAAAATTTCAACCAAGTCTAATAATTATGGAATGTTAACAATTCATTTTACTCCTGTTCCATTTGGTGTTATCCAAACTCCCGGTGAGGCAAATAGGACTTTTGGATCTGCAAGGATGTCACGGTTGGGACTTGATCCAAAGCCTCTGGGATTAGGGCTGATTGATATGTTCCCTCAAAAAAAAATTTTGACAGAAAGTTTTTTTTCCTCCCTAAATGAAAATTGTTGTAAAGAGTGTCTGCTTTCCACAGAAAAAATTTATTTTTAATTGAAAACTCAAATGCCTGAAACCCAAAATACTTTGATTTAGATATCCTGGCAGGATGCCTCATGGGATTTGTAGTTTATTTTCCTCATGTCCTCATTCTCCTCTATGACGTGGGCTCCCCAGCTGAACTACATCTCCCATGATGCACAACAGCCAGGGGTTCCCAGGATACAACTGCCTGCCCTCACCATGAGTGGAGACTGTGATGCAGCATAGGATATTTAGTCCAATCGGGGAGCCCAGTCTATACAGGAGAATGAAGCACTCAAACAACTCCTCCCATGAGTCACTACAATCGTATTTCCAAATTGAAATATTTTAGTTTTTCAATGAAAAAAACCTGGGTTTTGGACTAAATATTTTAATTGTTCACCAAAAATGTCAAACTTTAGATGAAAATGATTTTTTGCGGTTGTTTTCATCATTATTTTTCACAGAAATAAACCCCATTTTCTGATCAGCTCTACCATTAACATCAATGGGAATCTTTCCATTGATGTCAATAGGCTATGGACCAAGCCCTTGGACACTTAGTGTTAATGTTTCTTTCTCTACTGTCCCTTCTCTTCTGCCATCTGAGGATTCCTTCACACAAAATCCTCTTCCAAATTTGAAGAGAAAGAAATCAGAAGTCACGTCACATACCTTCCTACTGAACTTCTTCAGAACAAAAGGCAACAGAACAAAACCGAAAAAAAGGCAATAGCATATGGGAAAATAAAACAGAAAAATCCATTAGACCCTTGAAGTCTTGCAAGCTAAGACTTGGGAGGGAAAGAGTTTAGAGAAAGAGGTTATATGAAAGGAAATGAAACATCTCGGAAGAGGGCAAAACAAAGGTCAAGCAAAGGTATGAATTGGGAAACCAAAAAATAGTTAGAGGAAGCATGCTTAGAGCATAGGACCATGCAGATTAAAGAGGGGGAAAATCAATTTCATATTAATATTTAATTCTGAAATCAAAAAAGAAGGAGAAAGTTAGGTGAGAAAGGAGAAAGGTACAAAGGTGACAAGGAAGAATCTTTTTTACTGGGCATACTTGCCTGTATTATTAACACCCTCATCTCTCTCTTTGCATGTTTGACAAGAAGTGAATAAACATGGAGTATGAATGGCACCTTCACCCACATCAGTTCATGTTTCTGGTTTTCTGCTGGCTGCTTCTCCAGTACAAGGATGGCGCTGCCACTCAGGACAGGTCAGGCAGCAGAATATTAGAGGCAGCAAGACATTTGAATTGCTCCGAGTTTTCGAAGGTGTCTGCATTAGGCTCATTTGTGGAAAAATCCCTTACCACTGCTACTGTTTCAGCTCCATCCATGTGAAATGGATGATATCCACTATGTCACAGAGGAGGCCTTGTACTGTCTTATGGGTCTACAGCTGCATCTATAGAATGTTGCTCTAAAGACGGCAAAAGCATGAGAGAAGGTTCCATCCAGCTAACAATGTTGGGAGCGCTAGTGCAGGCAGGGCTCCAGGTGGCTGCTGGTGTAACTAGCACCGTGATGTCTAGTCCTGCTATGGGCAAATCTATACAATGCAGCCCTTAAAATGCTAGCACTTGGTCTACATTTGCAACCTTCACTGTCACTATCCCTGATGGAAATGAACTGGTTGTAGCAACAGTGGGGAAATTGTGCCTAATGTGCACAAAACCTCTGAGAGTGATTATGGCACAGAAGGAAGGACAAGACATACCTCAGAAAACCCTTGGCAGCAAAAGTCTTTGAGCTAGAGTTGGTGTCATAACCTTGCTGAACAAATATCACCATCTCCCAAACGGGGTTTTCTGCCTACCTTTACCGGAGAAAGCTAAAGAACTGGGGTCAAATCCTAAGAGCACCTGCAAGTCCGATTGACTTCAGCACTTCTCAGAATTTGGCCCTCAGTTCTGTCCCAGGAGGTTTTTAACATCTATCTAAATAGAGTGTAAAATAATTTCACTTAATTGGCGGAGAAATGGCTAGTGGGCACTTTCCTTGCATTCAAATGTCTTTGGAAGAAAATAAACAAGCCAGTTTTGAAGCACAGCTGCCTAACTTGAAGGCTGGCTACGTGCAGGCAATATGCAGAATGGCTCTAGCCAACAGTGGCAATAGGACTATGTCTCTGAAATCTTCCTCTCCCCGCCATAGGAGAAAATCTTACCAGTGAAATCGCTCTGTGAAAACATGGGGAAGAGAGCCTTGCACACTCCATCTTTTTTCAAATCTCCTATATTTCTAGAGTAGCTTGTCAAATCATTGGCTGGCTAAAGGTGACCTGAAAAAAAACTTATTTTTGCCAAGCTCTGAGTTTCAGCTTTTGTGTTCCTCTTAGCAACAGCTGCTGATGTCCTTCACGTTGACGCTGGACCAAAAACATTTTTGAATTTCAAAATTTCAATGAAATATCCTGTTGAAATTTTGAACTTCAGCGAAAAGAGCAAATTTAGCTGAAATTTTTATGATTTATATATATATTGCTAGCTGCACCTGAGGCCTGAAAGAACACAAGAATCTGCAGCACTTGCTTTCCTCACATCGCTTTATGTGATGTTGAGGTGATCAGCTCATTTAGGGGAAAGCACAGAATCTCATATTGTGAGTTGATTTTAGCAGATAGGTAAAGGAGGAAAACATTTTTCAGCTATTTTTTTCCCCCAAAATATTTGTTATATTGTTGAAGTCAATTGCAGGTTTGCCTGAGTAAGAACTGCAGTAGTTGGTCCAGGATACGCGGTATTTTAATAGAGGAGGCTCCATATGCAAATCCCAAATTTGAACAGCCCTGAACTTATTCGCAATTAATTTTTTTAATCGCTTGACAGCCCTAACAACAAGTAATTGGCTTCATCTGCAGCAAGGGAGATTTAGATTAGATTCTAGAAAAAATCTTTCCAACTATAAAGATAGTTGAGAACTGGAATAGGCTTCCAAGGGAGGTTGTGGAATCCCCGTCATTGGAGGCTTTTTAGAACAGGTTAGACAAAAACCTGTCAGAGACAGCCTAAATGTACTTGGTCCTGCCTTAACACAGGAGGATGGAGTAGATGATCTCTCAAGGTCCCTTCCAGTCCTATATTTCTATGATTCTATAATGGAAAAATTCATACCCGGCTCTAAATTTCATAGCTCTGGCACATCTCTACATGTTTGTCTCCAAAACAGTTGGGATTGATTTATTGAACAAGCATTCCAGATCACCTTTAGCAGCATGTAACAAAGAGATGGGTGACTGACAGGCAAGGAAAGAGGTGGGGTCAGGGGTCACAGAAAGAAATTACGTTCCAGTTTTTTGTTACCTTCTTCTTCGTATTCCTCTGCATTGAAATAAAAAAAAAAAAAAAAAGCAGCAAAATCAACAACAAGGCTGAGCATTCCAGCACATAGACCGCAAAAGAGGACATGGTGATAAGAAGCCAGTGACAACAAAGAGCCCTGTTCTTATAAAGAGCATAAAGATTTCCAAGGGGCTTGATGTAATCATATTTAAAAGTCCATGGTCAAGTTAGAAAAATTACCACTGATTATTAAGAGGCTGATTGCACTCAGCTTATTGTGCTGAGCTTAATTAAAACTGCATGAGTAAATTGGAAAGGAAGGGTCTGATTCTAATCCAGTTCACACTGGTGTAAATCAGGAGTATCTCCAAAGTAGTCAGCTGAGTTCTACTGGTGTAAAATTGTTGCGAGCAAGACAAGAATCAGGTCCAGGGAATTCTGGTTCTGTTTGACTTCACAGAACTCCACCCACCAAAGTTTTCCAGCAGGTATCAAGTTGCATATATGTCACCAGAACAAAACTTTGATGGGCGTCTCATACTCTGATACAAGACTCCTTAGATAGCGGGTTGCGGAATCAGTGGCTTCATATATATACCCTTTCATGAGTGAAACATGCAGAACCATTTCAATGAATGCAACGATTCTGTCATTGGATCTAATAGAAACAACAGCTCAAGAGGACATACAATAGCAGAGATCCAAAGTAAGACAAATTGAAAACCGTCACCTACTTAAAGTGAAAGTGTCGAGTTTGGGTTTTCAACTGAGCACTTTCCTGAGTTGCAGCTATAAGGAAAAGGCATCTTATGCCAATGTAAAGAAAAATGATGTCTGAACTGTTCCAAAATGTGATTAAATGGTTATGAAATTTCATGCTAGGAACAGTTTTGCTCAGCTATGGTCTGATCCAAAACCCATTGAAGTCAATGGGGGACTTCCATTGATTTCAGTGAGCTTTGGATCAAGGCCTTATTTGAAATTTTGGCAAATTACATCAGTTTGATGGGGAACATCAGGTAAAGTGAGAACTAATGAGTTACCTCACTCAAACCACAGAGAAAAAGGATCATAACAGATTAACACAGGCCCCACACTGCCAGTCACCGCATTTAATCTAACATTTCACTACAGTAAGCAAAGTCAGGTTCATTAACCAATGACATGTTAGCCCAGGGGTTCTCAAACTGGGGGTCGGGACCCCTCATGGGGTCGTGAGGTTATTACATGGGGGCAGGGCCGCCGAGAGCGGGTTCGGGCCCCGGTGAAAAAAAAATTTCGGGCCCCCCAGCAAGGGCGGACCGGCTAAACAGGGCCGATGGGGGAGGGGGGGCGAAGCCAGGCCCCGGGCCCCCTTCCGGACCGTCGGGCCCCGGTAATTTGTACCAGCTTCCCCTCCCTCTCGTCGGCCCTGCATGGGGGTTCGCAAGCTGTAAGCCTCCACCCCAAACCTCGCTTTCCATCCAGCATTTATAATGGTGTTAAATATATTAAAACATTTTTTTAATTTATAAGGGGGGGTCGCACTCAGAGGCTTGCTGTGTGAAAGGGGTCACCAGTACAAAAGTTTGAGAACCACTGTGTTAGCCTGTAACATGTATGATGGTGGCATCATCAACACGAACAAACATACAGCCAAATGTCATAACAAACATACAAGATATTTCACCCTGTAGGTGCACATATTCTGAGGGAGCTTCTGCATTTGAATCTATGACCTCACACAGGAAAGGGGACACAAGACAGACGACTGCTGAGAGATCATTCCAAAAATGACAAAAATAAATATTGAATCAAGTGACCTTGAGAGAGGGAGAATTAAAAAGTGACAGAGAAGATGGGGAGAAAATATTGTATTAAAGTTTATCCTGGGCATGGAGACTTACAAGTACTTTAGCAAGTTAAAAAAAAAAAAACACAGAAGGGCCAATGTATATAAGAATAAAGCAGTAAGAAAAAAAATCAAAATACACAGAGGATAAGGTTGCAAATAAAAACAATCACCAGCAGATGGCAGCATCTCTACAAAAATAAAACAAATCCATCCACACCCAAACAAACATTATTTGCTGTTAACACACACATTAAAGGCCTGAATTATATATTCTCCACTGGGTGGATAACAAAGGATTATATATTTATTATGAGCCACATTCAAGTATTCTTCCAGAGCAGCCCATAGTCCACAAGCAGTCTCACTGAACTCAACAGGACCACTTATGGAGTTAAGGGTTATATAATATAAGTATGAGTATCAGAATCAGTACATTAGATAGATAGATAGATACCAGCTGTATCAGCATAGCTCTACTGAAGTCAAAGAAGCTACATACACACATTTACACCAGCTGGGGACTTCACCCAGAATAAATAAAAGGAAAATAATATGCAGCAGAAAAATAAAATGGAAAAGGCTGTTTAAAAACACATCAGGCTGATGTTTAAAGAATTAGAGACAAGGAGCTTTATGACTTACCCTCTACCTGATCCCTGTGAAAAGAGAGAGACAGAAAGTGAGAGTTTGATCAAACTGAATTTATATTTCATCCACTCTACATTAACAATAGGTTAATGTGTTGCTTTAAACTGCGTATTTGAGCAAGATGCCACATTTACACTTAAAACACAAATAGCTCTCTCTTCCCTTCCCCCCCTCACCCAGCCAGTTGTTTTTAGGTTAATAAAATTACTACATTTAAAAAAAAATACTAATTATGGCCAGGCTTGCAAAGTCTTACTCATGTGGGTAAATGTTTGCACGAGAGGGTTGTAGGTAATAAAAGTTGTCACTGGTTTATTGGCCAAGCCCATTTCTGAGTGATTGGACCAGGCCAGACTGTTCCCAGATCAGCAGTGGCAGGGGCTCCCTAAGTCCTGGGGTCTCTAGTGCAAGGAGGATGTTTATTGCTCATTCTCCAGTGCTGCATAAGGTGCTTTAGGCTGATTCAGGGTCCTCAGTCATCACAACTTGAGTCCCCTGGCAGGCCTGATGTTCTCCCTTCCCATAATGGAACCCTACCTGGGGCACATTGCAAGGTCTATCTTCTGTTTAATAGGAAACTTCCATCCACTGTTACCCTGATGCGCCCCCTCCATATACATCAGGTGCTGCATTCTGAAACTACACCAATTTATATGCCAAGCAACTTGTGTTACTGCTCCAGATTTACCCTGGTAGGGGAATTCGGGGCAGGTGCAGGCTGGGGGAAGAGCAGGTTGCATTTGGACACTTGGTGCCTTCTCAAGTGCCCACTGAAGTCAGTGAGACTCTGTCCATTGACTTCAATGGGCAGCTCTTGGTCCTTGCAGCTGTGGGGCCCCATCTTTTACCTTCACAGGGAAACCCCAGATTGGCTTAAAATGGCTCAGCTGCACAGATTAACATGAAGACAGTTTTATTTCTACTTACACTTCCTCGGTGTCAGACATGTTGGCAGTGGGTTTCTAGATGAAGGGGAAAAGCAAGAGGCGAGTTATTAGTAACAGGGTCTCCTAAAAAAAATGCCAAAACAGAAGCAGTTGTGCTGATGTTTGAAGCTGAAAAGAAAGACAGCTGATGCCTTAGAGAGCAGCAGATCCCCACCATGACCACCATTCTTGGAACTATAGAGCTCTGTGCTGGTCAGATCAAATGAGAGGGACAGAGGAAAGGAAAAACAAGTCATCTAAAAAGATACAGCCCTTTAGCTTTGTAGCAAAGATGATTAGCATGGATGCAAAGAGCTGCAAAGAGTTCAGGTTGGGATCTGGGTGTATTTCAAAGCTTTCCAAACATCAGAGGTGTTTGGAAACAGGTCCATCCCCATCGGTCAGCTGTAATCCAGTCCTGATTCTTCTTTCACAGCTGTTTGACCCTGGTATCACACCAAAGAGTTCAATGAACTTTATAGTAGAGTAAGTGAGAGGACAATCAGATTCAAGTATACATGGGAACTGGTAGAATAATGTACAAAAGTATTGGCTATGAGCTATTTGATGGTTGATGCCAAAAAAAAAAGGCAAATAAATTATTGAATGAGTAGCACCAGGTTTGAAAGTCTAGTTGAATCGTGTGAAAAATTATCCAGTAACTAATTTGGGGTATGGAAACTGGCCTGATTCATAGAGGAGACTGCTTGATTAATATTATTTGGCTGGTTGTAGTATTTATTACAGCAGGTACTCACCTCATATGATAGGTACTGAAACAAATCTAGCGATGTTATTTTTATGGTCTCCCTCACTGCAGTATTTGAGCGCCTCACACTCTTTAAGGTATGTGTCCGCACAACATCCCTGTGAGGTTGGGAAGTGCTATCATGCCTATTTTACAGACGGGGAACAGAGGCACAGAGAGAAAGTGATTTGCACATCACCACCCACGAAGTCTGTGGCAGAGCAGGGCAGTGAACCTGGGCCGCCTGAGTCCCAGGCTAGCACTATAACCAATAGGCTGGGGTAGATGTAGCATAGGGAGTCCTGAAAAAATCAGGGGTCAGATCGGATGGCTCAGCTGATCTTTTCTGGCCCTCAAATCTATGGTGTAAATCAGTGTAGTTCCATTGACGTCAGTAGAGCTAGGCCAATTTACACTGGCTGAGGAGCTGACCCTATAGTCCTATGATTTACCAGAGGGAATGACTTAGCCAGCATTTCCTGTGAACACTGCAGAACTATTAATTCCACACACTGCTCTCTGCAGATGAAGAGATGGCTATTTTTAAGGAGTTAGCTGCCTCAAGGCAGTGGGGGGAGGGGGAGAATAGGCACTCCGGAGGGTAGGGGGCCTTTCACTCAACCTTCCTCTAAATCCATGATGGGTCTTAAATTAGAAATCAAGACACCTCCTTGCAAGAAACCCAAGCCTTGACTTTCATTACTTCATTACTTAGCCGATATATGAGAGGAGTCTTGAAGGAGCAGGCGGACTGATTTACGTCCAAGAGGAACAACTGCAGCTCAGAAGGTTTCTATTTCAGATGAGTATAATAATCCCATAGGCACTGGCCCTGCCGTATAAGGGATCCTGTCCAGTTCCCAACAATAACATTGGACAGCATGAGTAAACACGCAAAAGGACTTAAATGTATATATATATTCTGATCAGGATGGAATGCTCTTCCTGTTCATTTACTCCTTTGTCCCCTTTCCATCATCCAAACACAACTTTCAAGGCGTATCAGTCAGGTACATTTTGTATATATATCCTGTATATATCAGTACTAGAGATTGGTCTGATAAGCTCAGGTCTGGCTCCAGCTCCCCCAAGGCACAAGGAACCAGGACTTTAATCCAGGCCCACCTCCCACTAGAGGGGAAGAATGATCTCTTGGGTAAGATGCTGGACTGGGACCCAGGAGCTCTGGGTTCTGTTATCTATTTTTTTGGTTTTATATTGATGCCCATCACCGTAGCATGTAAGCACCTTCCACAAAAAATCAGTAGCAATTCCTAGGGGACTTCATAGGTGCTCTGGCACTTCTCCCTTTTTTGGCATCAAAACTCTGCTTAGGGTAGGCGTTACAAGTCCCAGCATGGCCACAGTCTTCTTGTGTCAGTTAATCTCTGTGCCTCTGTTGTTCATCTGTATAATGGGGGTAAACATATTTACTTTCTCCTGTCCCTCATCTATTTAGATTATAAACTCTTCAGGGCAGAGACTGTCTCTTACTGTGTGTTTGGACAGTGGCTAGCAAGATGGGTGTTTCACTCTCAGTTTGGGCCTCCAGGCACTACCATGATACCAACCAACCAATCAATCAATAAATAAAGTACCATGCTTTATAGAGCAGGGCAACAGAGCCATTACAGAGCAAATCCTGCTACGATCCAGGGGGAATGGCCTAGAAAACCTACTATCGGCCCCTTCCAATCTAGATGATCCTGTAAGGGTTTGTGGAAATTTTGGACAATACCCCTCTTTTTCTCTGCCTGCGCTATATAAACTTGGATTTCTCTCATTTAAAGTCTGAAGATAACATAGATGTTTTAAAAGACTCACTCTCACCAATACAATGTCAATGGAGTCAACAGAGTTGCAGTAGTGTATTTGGGAGGAGAATGAGGCCTTGACAGTTCTTCATGCACATTTATAATGTGAGTATTTAAGGGCTGACTTATTTTTGTGATCAGATCCAGGATGAATACTCAGTGCAGTGCAGAGGGCCTTTAAGGACCTAAGCCAAAGCCCGCTGAAGACAATGGGAGTCTTTGAGATACAAAGCGAGTCTTTCTTTTAATGATTCCCACAATGAGCTCATCCTGTTGCCATTAAGCGGTTCTCCTTTAAGGACATCTCGCTGAGGTTTGGACATATCAGGTCCAAAGATTTCCGTAGATTCTTCCATATTTGTTGACAGTCTAAGTGCGGAGGAAACCAATGGGATTCTACAAGGCACCTATTAGCATGCTATAAAATATGACTAGATTGTAAGCTTGACTGAGCAGGGACCACATCTTTCCATCTGTTTGTACAGTGCCTAGCACAATGAGAGCCAACGCCGGATGGGACTTCTGGGAACTAGGCAACATTAGTAAATAGATACATGAATAACAAAAATAATCATTAGTAATACAAAGAAGGCGGCATATACAGAGATGGGCCAGAATTAATTAAAAACAAGGCCCCAGATCCCAAAATCCCCAGACTCTAAGGCGGTTACAAAATCCAAACCTAGGTCTAGAACTAAAGTTCACAAATGGCCCTTAGGTTTACAATGGGCCAAAAAAATCCACAAAAATCCTGGCTCCAAATATTCCATAGTCTTGTGATATTTAGAATCTGGAATTGAATTTTCCATCTTGTGCCCCTCACCGGTTATTCTAGCCTTTATTTTTAATGACTGTTCTTATGGAGGGGTTGGTGTTAGAGTGTGCCTCACTGGGATGGAGATCCATGGTTTCCGGGTGGAGACCAATGATACCTGACAGAAGTACGTTGGTGGACACTGAGTATGGCAATCATTTGCCAAACACACTGTCAGGTTTACTCATTCCAACAAAATGAGTTGACATGTAGTGTCTTATCCTGAGATCTTGCCCAGGCAATCCCCCCTTTACCCCTCCCCGACCCCAGTGAGGCTAATCAATGTCTTGCCTAAGAAATGACAGCACGACTGGGCCCTTCATAGCTCTCAATGAACAGAGGGCCTTATCTAGTTTCTATTAAAGTCAATGGCAAAACTTCCATTGGCTATAATGAGAGCCAAAATCACTTTACTCAACTGGCTTCACTGTATTATTCATGTAATTACTTTATGTATTAGAACAATGAATAAATGAAACTTTATGTACACCCAAATGGAATTAAATAAATAAAACAAAATATAAACCAGCAATATTTTGTGCCGCTGGGGCCTGATCCAAAGCTCATGGAAACCAACAGAAAGACTCCAGTTGGCTTTGGATCAGGCCCCTAGTGGAGATAACATTTCTCATCACAGATATCACAAAGCAAAAATACCAGCAATTTAGACTGTTCGCTTCTGAGACAGGAACTGTCTTTTATTTTATATTTGTACAGTGTCCAGCAAAATGGGGCCTGAACTTGACTCAAGTTTATGGATTAATAAATGATTATTAATCATTATTATTATTGATGTCGACTGTTTGGAAACAAATCTAAACATATGCAAAAAATATTGTTTTGATTATCAGTCTGCCTTCTAAAACCCAGTTTTCCCAATGCCAGGGTTTATTTTCCACACTTAATTCAAGAGCTTAAGGCCTAAATTGTTTTCTTTCTAAGTTTGTTTAACATCTTCAGGGCCTGATATCCGGGGCCTCCAGAAATTAAACTCAAGAACATGCATTCACCATTTACAAAGCAGAAGAATCAAATGAGTATATTTATTTCATACCCTATATGAATGATGCCCCATAAATTATTATGGGGTCAAAGTGAAGGGTAAATATTCTGTTCCTAGTCATATTAAAATGGACAAGGTGGACCATGATTCTATCTAGCAAACTTGTCTATGTCTCTTGCTCTAAACTATATGCTCCTTTTGGTCCAAATCAGTTCCTTCTTGGCTTAAAGAACTCAGCTACCATCTCCCAGGGAGCATCTTGACAGCTGAGAATGTACCCATCTGCCAGCTGACAGATTGAATTCACTCCCCTGCTCTTCAGAGGCCGTCTATGAAAATAACCCTCCTATCAATCATTCTCACTCCTTAGCTAGACACTGCCTGCCATAAAGGGATGTAAAGTAGCGAGATTATTAAAGAAAGGGGGAGAAAGAAAATGGACATGCATGGAAGACCAGACCTGGCAGGAATAACTGTCAGACGAGATGGCTGGGTACAATCTATCAAGTAGCAGATGGGTATAGTTCCTGGCAGGGGCTCCTGTAAATCTGACAAATCTAATAACGTTTTCTATGTATATCCTTAATTCCCTCCCCTCTTTGGTGGAATTCTTCGTCTCTGAACTATTCACTGCTTTGGAAGATAAAAGAGATTCTATTTTGGGGGCCAGAAACCAACACTCGGTATGAAAGATCCACCCTGTTCAATCTTAACACAATCATTTATGACTTGTATTGCAGTAGCACGTAGGAACCCCAGTCCTGGGCCAGGACCCATTGTGCTAAGCACTGTAAAAACACAGAACAAAATGACATTCCCTGCCCCAAAGAGTTTACAGTCTAAGTAATCTTATCCCCATCCATTTGTGCCTCTGGGCTATCTCACTCCACTGCCAGGGTTTGCTAGGAATAAGACGACTTTACAAAAAGAGAAATGAAATCCCAAGTTCCCCTCATCCCCCACTCCTGCACACATCCCATCCCACTGGATGGGAACACTGGCAAATCCTTTGTAACCACCAATCCTTTCACCGTACTAGGGCTTATCTACCCTGGGGTTTTATGCCAGTGCAGCTACACCAGTGCAAACCCCTAGAGTAGGACACACCGCAGTGGTGTAAAAAGTGACTTGCACCAGTGAGGCTTACCCCGCTTTGTCACCGACAGCTGGGCATCATACAGCTGCATTCACACAACACAGCAATCAACAATTTAGCCACTGGTCGCCACCACAACTAGATCCATGATGTAGGTGCTCAGCACCCAAAGGGCAGGCACCCTGTTTGCTGACACCCTCCCTCCCAAACTTTCAGAGATAATTAAGGCCTGAGGGCAGAAGGAGAAAAACACACCAGTGAGCCATCTGTGTAATAATAACCCACATGGCCCTGGGGAGGTGTGAGGAATGCAAAGTAGTCTGCAATACTCACTCCCCAGCAAGCTGGTGAAGAGGGATGAGAAAAGCAGTTTGGGCCACACATGAACATGTGGAATTTTTACATCGCTCCTCAGTTTGAGGATGTCGTCACGGACCATTTCAATATACATCTCAGTGTACCCCCATCCACAAAATGGCATCTGCTAGCCAGTGTTAGCCGACAACTCTTCTGGGATGCTAAAAACTTACCCCAGCGTCCCACACCCTCCTTGGTGTCCAAGCTGGCTCTTGGGTTTCTTCTGCTACCCTATACAATTACTGAACCACTGCTGCTGTATGTGATCACCTAGCTGACAGATCCCTGGCCAGGATGAGGCATGAGGGATGTTAGAACTATCTCATGGGTGGGAATGGAGGGAAGAAAGCACAAGTAAGAAACCATCTCTTTGTAGCACCCTCACCTCCCATCTTAATCCCCTTTTCTATTTTGATTTTGACACTCTCCTGGTTGCCCATAGAAACCACTTAGCAATATGTACCAGGAGGGCAGATCTCAGAGAGACAGCTACTGTATTTCGTGACAGTTTGAACTCACATTATCTTTGTGTAACAAAAAAAATCTCCTAGTGACATCTTTAATTTAACCTCCCCCAACACAGACACACATTTCTTTAACGGATCAGGAGGGAGTCCTTTATGTTTGTCTCTCACACTCCTTTTCTCCTTTAAGACTGAATAGTAGGCATATCCAAGCAGCAAGCTGCTTCATGTTTTTACAGATACCCTTCCTGCCTTTGGACATCTCCATGAGATGTACCAATACACATCACTTCTTCTTTGCATATCCTCTCCCCCCGCCTCAGCCTTCTTGCAGGATTGGGTTCAAAACAAAGCTCTTGGCAGTGCTTTAAACAGTCAGCTCATCCCAGGCTTTACAAAGTGTCTTTGGCACATGTACTTTTTGTTTCATCACTTCAATATTCCTGACAACCTCAAAGTCATGGGAGATGCCATGTCACTTAGTTCTCATCCACAGGGCCTTGAGCTTAGGTGGAGATTTCCCCCCGATTCATAGGAATATCTGCTATATACCAGACAATCCAGATCTTCATGGACATTCTCAAGCCTCAAACAAGGTCAACAAATCCCCCTCTGAGTAGAAAGAAAAAGAATAGGTCCACTGCCCTCCTTAGTGCCTTCATCTGAGTGCCAGGGTTCTGAGGCTCAGTCTTATTCATGAGCGAGCATCATGGCCCCCATAGTGTTCCCCATTTAGACTGAGGGTCCAGTCTGCTGTCCCTCTTCTACTCACACAGACATGTCCCCTGCCTAATCTCCTTCTTACCTGAGAGGGGGAAGCTGAGAGAAGTGGTGAGCTCCCTGCCGAATGGGACGGGCTGCAGGATCTGCAAACTTCCCAAGGTGATTAAGTCCTCATGTTATAGTGACATTTGATCTTCTGGAGAAGCCGATTGGCCACCAGGCCCACAATGTCAGGCAGGGAAGGAGCAAGGGAGTGGGGGGAGGAAAAGGGAAAGAAGGTCATACCAAGTATAGGAGCAGCTGGAGGAATTGCATAGATTATGCTAAGATGGGAGGGACGTGTTTGGAGAAAAAACCCTGCAGGCTTATGTTTCTATATTTATAACCCAACCATGCAAGCAACATTTAAAGAAGGGTATCCAAGGCAAGGAAGCGACAGGCTCTCCTGCATGCACTGGAGTGCAGTTCTCATAGAAACACAGAGATAGGTGGGGTATGGTATTTAAAAGAAGTCAGTCATGGCCCTCCCACAGCACTGGCAATAACCACCACCCTCTAGGCCTAGCGGAGACCCTCGCTCTTGCTATGCTAAAGGTTTAAAAGGCTTGAGCTACATGGTGCATTTGGGATTCAGGAAGGAAATGCTGACATACCACTCTTTCGGTGTGATACTCCTCACATTTCCACCAGCAGGAACTCAGTGGAGTGACACTGGTGTGTAATAGATCAGAAGCGTGTTTTGGGCGGGTACGTGCACAGCACTGAGAGCTGAAAAAAATGAGCAGAAGATTCGAGCAGACACTAGGGACATGTCAAAGAGGAGTAGGGTCTTTTTAAAACACGGCGAGTGCGGTTGTTTGACCATCTCCTGGAGACACATTTCAAGTGCCTTTCATTGCAATGAGAAGAGGCTTTTAAAATTAGGGCGTCTCCCATAAATGATTGAAGCATGGCAGGCTGATTGCTGCACCCAGATCTGTGAAAGTTTGAGGGAATTAGGGGATTCCTGGGGATCCCATAGGCCCTGGAGATACAAGAACAAACTCCAACCAAAAGAGAACCCTTGGAAGGATTTGGTTTGTTGATGCACTGAGTGCAGTTGCATTAATTTGCCAGTAGAGGTTTGCAGTGCCTAATACAACCCTTGTGATACTGTTTCCATTTCACACTGCTTCAACCTCACTCTCCCCCCCCCCCCCCCCCCCCCCCCCCCAGTTGGCAGGGGTCCCCAGCAATATAGACCATGCCCTCCAGTGGGGCTGACAGCTTTAGCAGCCCTCTTTGCTATCAGCCGGTAAGAGCAGAGAAAACGTTTAGGTCAGGAGCTGTGGGGCTGCTTTTATTTTTGGCATGCATCATGGATCAATTCCTTCGCCCTCTCCCTGCCATTTGTAGGAAGTGAAGAGTCCAAACCAAGGATGTTCAGACAGGTTTTTAAGCACAAGGAGCTGGGAGCAACAAGTTGCAGCCTCTAACCATCACTCAGCACTCACCAGGTAATGTACAAAAGCAAAAATTGTGTTTTGAGCTTTTCATTCTTTAGACATAGGCTGTTTTTCCCCCTCCCCCTTCCCCCGAACTATATTGAAACAAGATTCTTGAGGGTTTGCTGGAAAGGAGGGAGCTCTTGCTAAAACGTGGAAAGGGCTCACATCTGTCCCCAGTGCTATTATTCTGTAATTCACATAGGGGAAGAAGGAATCTGACTAGTGTATGGGTTGGGTTGGAAACCCCACACAGTTGAGATGGGGGAATCCCTAGCAAAGGTGCACAGGTATTAGGACATATAATGTTGGTTTTTTCCCCTCTCACAGGGCCACTGAAAGCACTAATGCAACGAACACACATTTCTGTTGCATTTTCAGCACCATTAAGCATTTTTGCTATATTTGGCTAGATCATTGCCCCTAGGCAATCGAACGGCTGGCATTTCTCCAAGAAATACTGCCTTTGATCAAATAGTGGCTCACGGATGTAATGTAAGGGAATACCACATTTTCCTCTCCCCGTCTTTTCTATGAACTGTGTATCATGTTTGGCAATGTCTAAGGGTGTGTATTTGCTAGTCTCACTTGACTAACTGCTTGCCTATTATAGTCTGTCTTTAGTGCTGACATGGCATTTTGTCCTACTCTACAGTAGAGGGCTCAGGGACTGAGGTGCATTGGTAGAGCTGTGTACAGGACAAAAACTGTACAGTGCCTGCTTGCACTGTGTTGGTCTCCTGTCAGTTGACCTAGTCCCTTATTTGGAAGCAGAGAAGGAAAATTCACTGGATTTCACCAACAAAAACCAAGTGAAAAGAGAGAAATAAACTGGAAATCTATTGCCTTGGCTGGTATGAATCTGAGCAGCTCCATTGCCTCCATCAGCTGAGGATCTGGCCCATTTGTTTTAAGTCCTTCGGTGGAAACAAACTGAGCATCTTGCAAAAATGGGAAGCCTTCGTCTGGCTGTCCATGTATGACCTGCAAGGAAGCAAGGGCCTTTCAACCCAGCACCTGAATAACCAGGATTCCCTTTTGCTTGGCAGTTAAAACAAACATTTTAATTTAGGTTGTCATGGGGTATACAAACCACACACCGGGCCCAAAGGGGCTAAAAGGCAATACTAGGCCCAGGTAGCTCTGGCCTGCTGCGCACGCTCTGGCTGGAGGAGGGAGTTAAAAGGAGCTCAGAAGCCCAGGCAAAGGGTGGTGGACAGTCTGCAGGAGAGACAAATACTTTTGTTAAGCCATTGCGTGTTTGGACTGTTGGGGCCACACCCCAAACTGAAGGAGCACATAGATAGGAAGTAGTCCATGGTGGAAGACTTAGACTCCCTGCAGGGAGGATCCTGCCCGGGTTACTTCCCACAAGACCCCGGGCTGCGGCCCAGTGGAGAGGGAGGGCCTGAATCCCTCTACCAAGCCCCACTTAAGGGCAAATGTCCAGACAGGAGTTGAGGCCAAGTCATTTCCGGTCTAGTGGCAGGAACCAGGCACCCCAACTGCGCCTCCCCCTCCCCTTCGACAGACAAGGTGCTGGAGGACAGGTGTGCTAACAGCTAGGTCACCCAACCCTCCATGCCCCCCGTCACATTGATTTTTTTGGTGGACTGTTGATCCCGTGTCTCTCTGCATCATCTCTCTGCTTCTTGACTCACCTGTATGCTCCATGCATCTAATCTCAGCTCCATGCTTCATTTTGAACATCTATAGTATCTACTCCGTGCATCGTCTACTGTATCTGTTCCCTGTGGCTCTGATCCAAGTCTCATTGAAAATCAACAGTAAAATTCCCGTTGACTCAACAGGTGGAGGATCAGGTCCAATGTGGTCCATTTGCTCTGTGAAACATCTTATCAATATGCTTTCTCATGACACCCCTCTGATCACATCTCTGAGTAGCTCATGTATACATATCGTGCTATGCATAACATATCCTAATCTATGCATGATCTTTCTGTTCCTAGCATGATAAAGGTTTCTTCATACATGATCAATTGGCACCAGGCATCGTCTCTCTGAAAGAGAAGTTAGCTGATTCATGCATTCTCAATTTGTTCCGTGATCATCTGGATCATGACTATATCATCTCTCTGGCTCATGCCTCATCTGTAGTTGGTATGCATTCTCTGTCTTCTCTTTGCATATCATCTCTGGCTCATGCTTCATGCCTGCTTCATAATAATAACCATATATATCTAGACTTTTTGTTTCATGGTTCATCCATCTGCTCCATATGTTATCCATGTACAAGGTGTCTATTTCTTGTTTCATCTCTTGATTCCATGCATCTGTTTCATACATCACCTATGGTATTTTCCCCATTGACCATCTCTCTGTTTTCTGTATTGCCTGCTCTGTATACTTTCTTTTTGTTCTATCCACTCTTTCTTACACACATCATCTTTGCTCCTTGCACCCATCTCTCTATTCTTTGCATCATCCATGAACTGCCTGAAGAACATCATCTTGTCCTCTGTACACCATCACCAACATGAAGAATAAGCTATTGGCAACAAATTATCCTATACTTGCTAATGAATTAATTCCCCAAACAATGGAAGATGATCATTCATATCCAGTCTTACATTAGGGTCTAAGATCTATGGGACTTTAGTTAAGTGAGGTTGTGACAAGCTACGTGGCTTGTTAAACCACATCTCTATCTGTCTATAAGATGACATTAAGGAAAACAAATGTAGGTGTGACTATATCTCATGTGTGTATGTTTGAGTCACAAACAACCTAGATAAAGGACATTTTGCTGCTTATCTCAAACCTTATGGAGAGGGTTTGCTGTATTTTTATATGACACAAACTTTTCTTCCAGAGCAGGATACCTGATACCAATTTTCACCTTTTATTAGGAACCAGTGCCTGAGATATATATATATAGAGACCGTAGGAAAATACCCATAGAATAAACTTAAGCAAACATTGCACCTCCTTTCAATAGGGAACGGTGCCAAGAGTGGTTAGTCAGGGGTATCCATAAGGAATATACTGCATCACATGCTTGCTGTGTGTAGGAGTTGGAATCAGACCTTTCCATGTGTTCCCTCTATTGGCTGACCTATTGAAGTTAATTATTCATCTCACAGATGGAGTCCAGTGTTTCTGAATTCTTATCTAAATGCTGGGAAGAGGACATCACTGATATAAAGAGAGATCTATTTCCCTTACATTTCACAATCCTTGCTCTTTAGATTACTCAGAGCACAGGTATCACCCGTCAGGCCAGTATAAACATTCAGGGACAGATTCTCTACTGTTCTCCAGCTTCTTTGTGTGCTTTCATGACACAGGAGCTGGAAAGCAGTCAAGGCCATCCAGCTGAGAAGTACCCCAGCACAGGGGGAGCTCTCAGCTAGTAAACAGCGAGCATATCCAACTCCTATAGGAGTTTTCTTCCACCTCTGTATAGGGGGCTGTAGTGGGGTGGACACCCTGCTCTGGCCCTGAAAGCATTAAAAGCCAGCCCTTGGAGAGGGCTGGGGCGGAGAGCCAATAAGGAGAGGCTGGGAGGCAGCCAATCGGGGCCAGGCTTGGCCCTATAAAAGAGCTGCCGGGCCAGAAGGCGAAGAGTCTCACTCTAGCCCTGGAGTGGGAAGGGCTAGCTGCCTGAGAGGAAGGTACCTGAACTGGAGCAGTGCTGGGGAATAGACGCAAGGGAGCTGGGGAGCTCCAGCCTGGTAAAACCCCAGGCTGCAGGCCTTGTTGAAGGCCTACAAAGGTACTGGGGCTGCAGAGATACAGTCTGGGAATAGGCAAAGGCAGCAGGTCCTAACCCATTGCCAATGATGAGTGGCCATTACAGACTGCAGTCTGCCCCAGTGAGCGGGGGCTAGATGATGACTGGCAGTAGCCACTGAGACAAGGTGGGTTTAGAGGGTTGGGGGTTCCCCTGGGAGGAGAGACCCAGAGTGTGAAGGCACTGCTGGGGAAGAACCCCGAGGTAAAGGGCACCAGGGTCCAGTAGGGACACGGGGCCAGTGGCAGGTGAGACACTGGCCTGCAGAGGGTGTTCCATACGCTGGAAAAGAGCTAATTCCCAGATGACCAGCAGGAGGTTCTGCGCCGGTGAGTTTCACTTTGCTACAGGGGCACGCGGCACAGCCAGTGTGTGCTCTGCTCCGGCAATCCCCAGTTGGCCTATCATCCCCTGGGGAACATGGTCAGTTGGTGTAAGATAGAGCTGCCCCAGTACAGATGGCACTGGGTAGATACACTGTGAGACTCTAGAACTACAACCAGCTCCCCACCATTCCCACAGCTCTCAGGTTCCAGATGTAATGGCACCCACCCTAGTAATTTAGGAGAGTTATGTGAAATCCTGGAAGCAGGGATTTTTGTCCAGCTTTTGCATGCGAGAGGAAAGTTTAGCTATCGAAATATCACAGCAAAGGCAGAAAGCAAGAAGGTCATTAACCAGCAGGAATAAACAGAGGACGCTGATCATCTACACATAAGTCCAGCAGGAGAAAACAAAGGGCTAGATCCTCAACTGGTGTAAATCAGCCTAGCTCTGTAAAAGTCAATGGCGCTATGATAATATACACCAGTTGAAGTGTTGGCCCATTGTGGCTGGTTACTCTGTTAATATTCTCAGTTGTATTTTATTTTTAGATGCATCTTTTGCATGCACCAAAATAAATAACGGGACTGGATGGATACAGGACTGGCACTAGAATATGGAGCCTTTCACCTTTAGAACCAGGTCAGGCAAAGCCAGTAGTTGTTAGCACCTGAAGGTTCTTTAGTGACTTTCATGAAATGAGTTGATGATCTAGTGAACATAAAGCCACCACCATCACCATTGCTACCCTTGCTGTCAGTCTCAGAAGAGAGGCCACAGATTGAATGAACATGGAAAATGAACTATCCTCTTGCTCCTAGAAGTGGTTCCTGTTAATCCAATTTGAGGTACATTAATGCTTAGGGGGAGTAAATGAGGAAGCTCAGATTGCTGGTGTTAGTGCTGGATAAGCAGAGGAATTCTGTCATCCTGCCATGTTTCACCAGCTCTAAAACCAAGCAAGAGAGAATTAGTTTGATTGAGCTCTGAAGCTACTTTGGGGCCTCAGAAAAATCACTTCTGCCACATTTCATTCACTATTGAAAATGGTTTTTCATTCATCTATTTAACCTGATGTCTGCGTTGATACTTGTTTGCTGCCAATCAAGGCACCTGTCGCAAAAGCACAGCATTCTCCAAGAAGCTGGTGTGGCAGCTCTGACTTGGATATTGGGGTACGAAGAAAGGGTTATGTGGAGAAGCATAGGTGTAAGAGAGCCCAGGTGAAAGGCGTCTTGCAGATTGTGGAAAAGCCAAAAGCAACAGCAAATGGATCATGTAATGAGAACGGGAGATTGAAAGGAACTCTCTGCTGACTAATGGACAATACTATCCATTGATCACCAGAGCACCAGATGCACAGCAAAGATGGAGGAGAGATTAACTCAACAAACTTTGGACAACTCACATGGTCAGTGCAGGCACAAGACAGGGAGGTTATTTGTCAGCAGCATCGTGAGGCTTTTATCCAAGAGTGGAGAGAAGGTGTCTTGTGTTGATGATGTTGCTGCCCTCCTGGTGAGCATAGGGTTGAGTTGATATAGGTAGCAGAGAGGTTCTCTAATCACATTTTATTTGAAATGAGTGACCTTTGCCCTGGTATTTCACTTTTTCAGTCACCAACAGTTTTTTTGACACTTACCACTGTGATTGTGTCTAGGTCTTACCATTTGCCTTCTTATGTCTCTGCTATGGCCACAAGCTTTTCCTCCACATACTGAATGCCATGCTCATCAGCTAATGCCAGGAGTCTCGCGCCTGCCCTTTGAGTGAAGCAGGAGAGATGCTAGCATATTAGTGACAGGGCAGGATTTGTAGCCTCTATGGGAGAATCAACATAGCATAGAGCCAGGACACATGCCCCTCTGTTTGAAATGCAATATCCACATGCCAGTACAGTCAGATTCAAGCTTCCAGCCTCTCTGGACAGTAGGTTCCATATATATGTCAATACACTAGTGCCAAGATTCAAGCTCACATTTTCCAGGTACATTGGTAACCAGCACACAGATTCACGCTTGCAGCTAAGAAACATTCTGTGATTGTGATCTCTGAGAAGAGTAGCAGCTCTGAAAGGTGAATTTAAAAAGCCCCACATTGGCTTCCCCATCTAGCATGACCATCCCAGAATATTCATCCTGGCACCAGGTCTCCATCACCCGCCTTTGAAATCTACAATAGCTTAGATGCCAAATCTTGCTAAGCAAAGTCTAGTGACATGTGATGGTGTTACCTGATAGTAGGTCTTCATGCTACGTTTAGCCAATGGAACTTTCCATCTGTCAAAGAGGATGTTTTATTTAGAAGCACTAATCTCCCAGATTCATTTGGAACTATAAATATCAAGAAGTCACCGGTTCCCTTTCCATACAATGTTTTAGTAACTTACCTGCCATCTCAAACTCTGAAGGCCCAAAGAAAAATTAGCACTCAGCCATCTGTAGTCTTGAAACAAGGGTGGTCCATTAATTTTGTTAATTGAAACCACTGCCACTATGGGCCCAGCTAACAAGTGATGGAGGCAAGAGATAGCCAAGGTGAGTATCAATGATAAATGCAAGTTCATTAGATTAATTTTTGTTCCCATTTGTTACAATAGGCTGATGCGCCGTGATTCATTTATTCACTTTGTTGCTTCATGGTTTGATATAGATAATTGTATTAAGATATAGTGGCAATAACTTCAAAGGATGTTGAAAAACTGGTGAAGGTTCAGAGAAGAACTACAAGACTGATTCATGGCCTGGAAAACACACCTTGCAATGAGTGATTTAAGAAGCTCAATCTATTTAGTTTATTTAATTTTTTTAAAAGGTCCAGAGGTGATCTTGGCAATTACAGGCCAGTAGGTCTAACTTCAGTACCAGGCAAATTGGTTAAAACTATAGACTTATAGACTTTAAGGCCAGAAGGGACCATCATGATCATCTAGTTCAGTGGTTTTTTAACTGTTTTTCTGGTGACCCAGTTGAAGAAAATTGTTGATGCCCGTGACCTAACAGAGCTGGGGATGAGGGGTTTAGGGTGTGGGAGGGGCTCAGGGCTGGGGCAGAGGGTTGGGGTGCTGTAGGGGGTCAGGGATCTGGGCTGGTGGTACAGGCTGGGGGGGGTCAGGGATGAGGGGTTTGGAGTGCAGGAGGGAGCTCCAGGTTGTGGGGGGCTCAGGGCTGGGGCAGGGGATTGGGGCACGGGGTTACCTTGACCGGCTCCCAGTCAGCAGCGCAGCAGGGGTACTAAGGCAGGCTTCCTGCCTATCCTGGAACCACACTGTGCCCCAAAAGCGGCCAGCAGAAGGTCCAGCTCCTAGGCAGAGGTGCACAAGCAGCTCCATGCAGCTCTCATCCGCAGGCACCGCCCCCTTTCCCCCAGCTACCGGCCAATGGGAGTGTGGAGCCTGTGCTCGGGGTGGGGGCAGCACGCAGAGCCTCATGGCCCCCCTGCCTAGGAGCCGGACCTGCTGCTGGTCACTTCCAGGGTGCAGCATGATGTCAGAACAGGTAGGAGCTAGCCTGCCTTCGCCGGGCAGCACCGCCAACAGGACTTTTAACGGCCCTATCAGTGGTGCTGACCAGAGCCGCCGCGACCCAGTGCCTTACATTCCACGACTCGGTACTGGGTCGCAACCCGCAGTTTGAAAATCACTGATCTAGTCTGACCTCCTGCACATTGCAGGCCACAGAACCTCACCCACCCGCTCCTGAAATAGACCCCTAACCTCTGGCTGAGTTATTGAAGTCCTCAAATCATGATTTAAAGACTTCAAGTTACAGAGAATCCGCCATTTACACTAGTTTAAAGCTGCAAGTGACCCAGGTGGGCCCCATGCTGCAGAGAAAAGCAAAAAAACCCAGGATCTCTGCCAGTCTGACCTGAGAGAAAATTCCCTCCTGATCTGAAATATGCCAATCAGTTAGACCCTGAACATGTGAGCAAGACCCACCAGCCAGACACCTGGGAAAGAATTCGCTGTAGTAACTCAGAGCCTTTCCCATCTTGCGTCCCATCACTGGCCATTGACGATATTTTGCAGCTCTTAGTCGCAGATCGGCTACACGCCATTGTAAGCAGTAAAGAACAGACTTATCAGACATATAGATGAACACGATTTGTTGAAGAAGAGTCAAAACGGCTTTTGTAAAGGGAAATCATGCCTCACAAATCTATTAGAATTCATTGAGGCGGGGGGGGAGAGTCAACAAACACGTGGACAAGGGTGATCCAGTAGATTTAGACTTTCAGAAATCCTTTGAAAAGGTCCTTAAGCAAAGTAAGCAGTCATGAGATAAGAGGGAAAGTCCACCCATGGATCAATAACTGGTTAAAAGACAGGAAACAAAGGGTAAAAATAAATGGTCAGTTTTCAGAACGGAGAGAGGTAAATAGTGGTGTACCCTATGGATGTGTACTGAGACCAGTGTTGTTCAACATATTCATAAATCTGGAAAAAGGGGTAAATAGTAAAGTATTTGCAGACGATTCAAAATTACTGAAGATAGTTAAGGCTAAAGCAGACTGGGAAGAGTTAAAAAGGGGATCTCACAAAACTCAGTGACTGGACAAAAAAAATGGCAGATGAAATTAAATGGTGAAAAATGCAAAGTAACGTACATTAGAAAAAATAATCCCAACTATATATAAAAAACAATGGGGTCTAAATTAGGTGTTAACACTCAAAGTTCTTGGAGTCATTGTGGATAGTTCTCTGCAAACGTCTTCTCAATGTGCAGCAGCAGTCAAAAAAACTAACAGAATGTTAGGAACCATTAGGAAAGGGATAGATAAGACACTAAATATCATAATTTAACTCTATATAAATCCATGGTATGCCTACACCTTGAATACTGCATGCAGTTCTGGTCACTCCATCTAAAAAAAGATAAATTAGAATCGGGGAAAAAGTACAGAGAACAACAACAAAAATTATTAAGGGTATGAAACAGCTTCCATATGAGGAGAGATTAAAAAGATTGGGACTTTTCAGTTTGGAAGAAAGACGACGAAGGGGGGGGGAATAAGATAGAGATCATGAATGGTGTGAAGAAAGTGAGTGTTATTTACTCCTTCACATAACACAAGAACCAGGGGCCACCCAGTGAAATTAATAGGCAGCAGATTTAAAACAAACAAAAGGAAATACTTCATACAATGCATGGTCAACCTGTGAAACTCATTGCCAGGGGATGTTGTGAAGGCCAAAACTGTAACAGGGGTCCAAAAAGAATTAGATAAATTCATGGAGGATAGATCCATCAATAGCTATTAGCCAAGATGGTTAGGGATGCAACCCCATGTTCTGGGTGTCCCTAGCCTCTGACTTCCAGGAGCTGGAAATGGATGACAGAGGAAGGATCACTCAGTGATTGCTTGTTCTGTTCATTCCCTCTGAAGCACCAGCCATTGGCCTCTGTCAAAAGGCAGGACACTGGGCTAGATGGACCATTGCTCTGACCCAGAATCTCCGTTCTTATATAAGACACTATTAAGAAGAAACTCGATCACAGTCTATGAGTTCCCACACTGGGAGAAGATCTCTGATATTAGAGGGCTTTTTAATATAGCAGATAAAGGTGTTACGAGATCCACCAGCTGGAAGTTGAAGTCAAGCTGAAATTCAAAATGGAAATACAATGACTTACGTTTGTAATAATGAAGGTAATTAACCAGTGAATGTGGTAAATGCTCCAACACTTGGTGTCTTTAAATAAAAGTTGGATGTCTTTCCCAAAGATATACTCTAGTTCAACCATAAGTTATTGGACTCAATGCAAGAATCACAGGGTGAAACTCTATGGCCTGTGTTAAGCAGGTAGTCATATAAGATACTTGTAGCCTTAAAATCCATGAGCCAGATCCTCAGCATAGGTCTATTTACTTCAATGAAGCTATGCTGATTTATATCAGCTGAAGATCTGGCTCTGTGCATCTATAAATTGATCACCACAACCCAGTGTTAAGCATGAATTCCAAGCGAGCTACAGGAAGAATGCTAGATCCAATTTCTAAAACATCGTCCTATGTAAACCAGAGATGAGGAGCACAAGTTGAAGGATCAGCAGTGGAATAGCCATTCAGGGGTATTCTCACATTCCAGCCAGTGCTGAGTGACTGGCAAACTTCCAGCAATCTTGATGTTTCAGTTTGGAATGGAAAGGTCACATACTTGTCTGAAGCTTATCCAAACTTCTTTGGTGTAGAAGTCAGACTTGAAACTTGCAAGGGATGCTTTATTCAAACTGGGCCTAATCCTGTTCCCACTGAAGTCAATGCCATAACGGTCTTAAATCTTGGACTTGACGCTTAATAGTTGCTGGTTTTATTAAAACCAGAAATAACAGAGAGACTTCATTACTGCTACTTCTGGACAAAACCTGGCAGTGCAGAGTTACGCAACATTAAGAAGATGGACATTAACTAGAATTACCCAAGGTTTTTACAAACCTCATAAAACATCTGATTACACTGTGGGATGAAGAGTTGTTTTCATTCTTGTGTAATCTGTAACCATTCATGCATGCATGCCAGAGACCTGGATTGGAGTGACAAGTTTTCCCTCTGTCTTTTACCCCGTTATTTAAAGAAAGAAAAATAGACTTTAAACTGTTTAGCATTGCAAATCCTCCATCACTTGGAGTTTTTAAACAAAGATTGGATGTCTTTCTGAAAGATACGCTCCAGCTCAACCACAGCACAACTATTCAAACAACCTTTAGTGAACTCAAGGCAAGAGTCACTGGGTGAAGTTCTAAACCCTGTGTAATCCAGGTGGTCAGACTAGATGACAGTGGTCTCTTCTAGCCTTAAAAAAAAAAACTATGAATTCTTTATTATATATATTTTTGGCCAATGTCAGACCCACTCTTTATACAGCTAGGAGGAAAAAAGTTTATTCCAGTGATGGTACTTAGATTCTTAGACCGAACAAAAGAGGATGATACGTCAGTATACTTGCTCTGAGAGTTTTCAAAACACTTATCCAGTACTAGTCCATTATCTGTGGGAGTTCCACTAATATTTCCAAGGAGGAAAACCTGACATTCAGACCAGATTTTCAGACACCAGCTTCCATTTCCAGAGGGTACAAGTGCAATTTTTTTTTTAAATCAACAACCCCACAATTAAATTAACTTCAAAATCTACCTAATTCCTCTGCTTTTAGCTGTTCACTAATAGCCTGAGCCAAAGCTCAGTGAAGTCCGTGGGAATCTGACCGTTTCAAGGGGCTTTCAGTCAGACTCTTCACTATGTAAATTGTGGGCACACATACGTGCAGTCACAAAACTGCACCTACAATTTTACAGCTAGAAACAGAAGCTAGTTGAAATCCAGCCTTCAGTCTTTAAGCAGAGCAAGCCCTGGAAATAGTGAATACTTGAGGATTTTCTCAAATTCTTTTCATCAGCTTTTTAGTCTATCATTTTAAACACTGCTGTAAAGGCTGAAACTAAAACACATTTCAGTACAATTTTTAATCACACACACTTGTTATTTTAGCATTGCTCACCAAAAGTGCTAGATGTGTTTCAAGACAGCGGCACTGAAGTGGGTGTGTTTTAGTAAAAGAAGTGATCAGTCTCCTTTTCATTACACTCACCGGCTCAGTCCAGAGTTCAGATCTGGAGGTCTCACATTCCAGGTGTGGCATTCAGAGCCTAGGGTTTGATTCAAGCCTCACCTGACAGCATTCCAGGGGAATCTTGCTTGGAAATGTTAAAGCAGCACAAGAGGAGGAAGGATGGTCTTGCAGTTAAGGCACTGGACTAAGACCCGAGCCATCTCAGTTCAGCTCCCAGCATAGATTGCCCGCATGACTTCAAGAAAGGCAGTTCAGCTGTGCCTCGGTTTCCCCTTATAAAAAGGAGATACTACTCTGCTACATCACCAGGGTCATTAGGATGAATTCATTAATGTCTGAGAGGATCTCAGCTGCTACAGTGACCAAGGCTATATCAACATCTAGCTAGATGGGGAGCAGTTTCATTTTATGGAACAGAGGTACATGCGACAGAAGGGCCCATTCTGTCACCTTTACTCCAATAGAAGTCAGTGGGGACCAGTCCACAGCAGCTGGAGCCTCTGGCCCTTTAATTTGCCCCTGAGTCCCCGGGGCTCCCAGTCACCTCTGCAGCTGGTAGCTCTGGGGTGATTTAAAGGCCCTGGGGCTCCCTGCCTCTTCCGGTTGAGGCCCCGCCCCCACTCAGGACTCTGGCATACCGGTAAGTCCTTTAAGTTACTTTCACCCCTGGGGAGGGGGATTGTGTGCAAGGGTGAGATGTGAGGAGGAGAGTGCAGAGAGTGTTTCCCACTCTGCTTCCATTCACTCGCTACTGTACAGGTCTGGTAGCCTTAGGCAGCTTCTTGGGCCTCGCTGAGTTTCACATCAGGATCACATAGAACATTATAGGCCCCCCACATCTGCCTTCAAGTCCTTTGCCTACTTCTCAGTGACCTTGGGAGCTGGCTTCCACCACTACCAATGCTAGCTGCATATCCATACTGCAGCCCCGGGGAGAGGAGTTCCAGCGAGTATGAAAGTTAAATGAAGTACGGAAAAATTCCCAGTTTCAGGTAGTTCCTGAAAGCAACCAGAGAGTATTCAAGCCCAGTTTCTCCTGGATCTTCTTTCTCCCTCCCCATCACTAGAGATAGAAATGCTCCAGAGGAAGTGTAACACACTTTCTGGGTGTGGTGTTCTGTCCCATCTGGTGGCACCAAGCCCACTTAGAGAGCAAGAGAGATAAAATGCCCCACTTGTAATGCCAACAGACCCCGGTCGTCAGCAGGCAGGATCAAACCTGGGGCCTGTGGAGCTGAGTGCATGAGCTTCTACCACATGAACTAAAGGCCAGTTGGCTTTTAGCTCATGCCCTAGAGGCTCATGCACTAAGCTACAGAGTTCCCCTGTTCGATCCTGCCTGCTGACAACTGGGGTCTGTTGGCATTATAAGTGGGCCAGAACACCACACCCAAAAGGTGTGTGGGTTACAGAAGCAGCTATGAAGTTTGTTCGTTCCTCCATTGAAGCCAGCACCTTGACCATGATAGTTGTTTCTACTGAGACCAGTTGTGACTTGAATCTGGGCCATGGAGTCTTGGGTCAGAGGGGTAATTGGGCACTAACTTCCAATGATCCCAGTGACCGTTCGTACCTTTGTGAATCTGGGCCCAAGTGTGTGGGAGGGAAGGTGAATATGCCAGAGTGTAAGTCTTGCTAAAGAGAGCCCACGTCACACAGATCTTTCAGAGTTTTGCTATGAAATCCATGGTTCTGGCACATAAAAGATGTCTCCCTGCTTCCCTACCACTCCAAAATAGAATTGAATGTTGGGCAAGGTGCCAGCTTGAGATTCCTAGAGATAAGTTCAGTGCTCTGATGAAAGCAGCATCTTAATGCCAAGCTTTATTAAAAGGATAAGGGTGTGTCAGGGCAGAGGCAGTCCCTTCTCCAGATTAAAAAAAGTTTTGGCTAAGACAATGCTGGAAAGACTTCTAGTTTCAGGCTTCTATGGAGGTACTGCAAACAGAGAACATAACTGAAGAGAAGACTGGCCTTTTTCCAACCATTATTGGATAGCATAGGTAAGGATAGCACTGCACGGCTTCTGCCTGTACATTCAGAGGATGGTACAGAAACTGCCAGGGAGGTAGGACTGCTAAGGCCGATTAGCTTTGGCATAGTGGCCTGTGTAGTGGGTTTGGCAACATGGTCTTCAGATGGTTCCAAATACTGACAGCCAGGGCATTTACCTATACCAGCCTCATTCTGTCCTTCAGTGCTGCTTTGGCTTCCTGTGAAGTGATGCCACCAGTACACTAAACCTAGAGCTGGGTGCGCAACATTTTCCAAAATTAGATTTACACAGTTAAATTTCTGCATTTCAGCCAAAGAACTGATCATGACCATCTCTATGGACTGAGAACCAGCTTTGCTTTCTGCTCCTTCTAGAGGTCTCATTTTTAAGAAAGCAATTTTCTATGCTACAGCCACAGTCTTTTATCCACTCCCTAAATGGGATCTGATCATTTACAGATCATTTTACTCACCCGATTCCCCATTACCAGTGAAAGTCAGAAATGCTCCTACCACAGAAAACTTTAAGTGGCAGGATCTTTTCCTAAACCCACTAGTATTTGCTGGGCTTCTGCTCTCTTCATTTCAGAGAACCTGGGAAATTTTGCTTCTCCCAACATGTTGCTGTAGCCGGGCAGGTGGAGACTTTGGAAACAACTTTGTTGTATGAACTGGACCATTTTGACCATTAGTGAAACCCTCAGAGCCACAATTGTTACAATATCTTCCTCAGACATTTTATTAAATGCTCACACACAAAAAATAAATCCAGGACAGAATCAATTAAAGCAGAAAGCAAACTGAGGGATGAGAGAGGCCCCATAAGGCAGGGGTTCCTATCTGAGGAGAACAGAAGCAAGCTGCAGGGGGAAGAACAGAAACATTTTTAATGAGAGGAGATCAGGGATGTGCCAAAGACTGTGGGCTAGAGGACATGAAGGAATTGACAAATTGACCCAGGAGAGTTAGTTTGCAGGGACTGGGAGCAAACCAAATCCTGTCTGTTACTGTGGAGGTCTGAGGTTTACTAATCTCCAGGGGCACTCCCCATCCCTACAACAAGCCCCTACCTCCCCAGAACACCCTTCTACCTAGGCAGCTCCAATGGGTGAAGAAAAGTGGTGAAGATTGCTGGTTTCCAAGCTGCACCAACACAGTCCACACACAGGAGCACTGGCCAAGGTTTGCTGATGCACTTTAATGGGAATATTCACACCGCTCCACTGGGGCTCATGTTAAAAAGATTAGCTCAGTGGGTTTGAGTATGTAGCAAATGGAAAAGGAACCCTCAGACTCATCAGCGGAGATCAAAAGGCAAGAGCTACTGCATGGGCTCAAACCCCAAGTCTGAGCTGCCACTAGTCACATGGGACAGTCAGTCTGGAACAGACTGGCACTGATTGACAGGTGAAGGGACCACCTCGGTATGGAAACAGCTGTAGAATTAGAAAAGTCTGGATTGGAATCTTGTATTCAACTGGAATAGACTAATCTGGCCTAGACATCCACACAAAGGCAGAGGAGAGGGTCAGTCATATAGGTTTTCCCCACCTCGTATTAAAGTTCACAGCAGAAGAGGCACAGGCGAAAAGATGGAAAAACAAAACAGGAGGTAAGTTTTCCCCACTTACAGAAGAACATGGTGGTTCTTTGATACATACGACATGGTCTAGGTTGCCAATACAGTTGTGGCTCCACCAGATTATGGAGGCCTGAGTAGAGGTGGTTCTAAGAATCAGTCCACCAACCTTCTCTGTTGAGCATTCCCCCTGCTTCCCCACTACACCCATTAATCTTTTTCTGTTCAGCTTTATCCCTCCTACTCCCAAAGAGTTAGTAGCTGGAGGTTTCTCATTGGTTATTGAGACACCTTCTACCCCCTGCTTGATTAGGCAAGTTGGCAGATCCTTCTCCTTGTATGTTCGAGAGATTAGAGAGGGCCAAAGTGCCTCCCATCTCCAGCATGGAAACAGAAGGGCCCAGAGGAGCCAAATACAAAACAGCAAAGAGTCATTTAGAAAGTTAAAGTGAGGAACAATAGCCAGCTGATTATGTTCCTTTCATCCACATGAAAGCAGCGTGGGGTGATGCTCCCACCCGAGGATACAGCCAGGCTGTTCTGGAGCAAAGAGAAGTTGCCCACCAGGGACTGGGAGAAAGACATCCTTCAGTGATCTCCCTTATAGCAGAGGAAGCATCAGCGTTGAGTACAGGGTTGCATCTAGCCAGGACCAAGCTCTGCTGTAAAAGAAAAACAGAACAAAGGACAAACTTACTATAGTAGATAGTGAGAGTGATCATCTGGGCTACAGTCAGCCAGCCCAAGATGCTTCCTCCCCCGTGTATCTTGAGTGTTCCTCCTGGGTTTACAGCCCCTATACCCTGGCTCAGCCAGTGTACAGGAGCTGCTTGCAACCCAAAATGGGAGCCTAGAACATCTGAGAAGACATCAAAATCACTCTCAAGGCCTCTGGATTCTGCTGCTCTGTTACTGTGACACGAGGCGATCAGCAACAGGCAGGAGACCATACACAGCAGCAAGGGTATGGAACAGGTCATGTTACCCTGGCAGAGAGAGATGCATTTCAGTGCAGTCATCTCGTCCCTAGGAGTCGTTTAGGCCTGGTCTACACTAGGCTTTTATGTCGACTTTAGCGCCGTTATATCGAATTAACCCTGCACCCGTCCACACCAGGAAGCCATTTAGTTCGACATAAAGCTCTCTTTAAATCGATTTCTGTAATCCTCCCCAACGAGAGGATTAGCGCTAAATTCGACATGGCCATATCGAATTAGGCTAGGTGTGGATGGAAATCGACGGTAATAGCTCCGGGAGCTATCCCACAGTGCACCACTCTGTTGACGCTCTGGACAGCAGTCCGAGCTCGGATGCTCTGACCAGCCACACCCCCGGGAAAATTTGAATTCATTTTCATTTTCCTGTCTGGGCAGTTTGAATCTCAGTTCCTCTTTGGACATCGAGGGGAGCTCAGCAGCAGTGGCAACTATGCAGAGCTCTCCAGCAGAGATGGCCGTGCAATCTAATAGAAAGAGGGCCCCAGCATGGACTGATCGGGAAGTCTTGGATCTCATCGCAGTGTGGGGCGATGAGTCCGTGCTTTCAGAGCTGCGCTCCAAAAGAAGGAATGCTAAGATCTACGAGAAGATCTCCAAAGCCATGGCAGAGAGAGGCTACAGCCGGGATGCAACGCAGTGCCGCGTGAAAATCAAGGAGCTGAGACAAGGCTACCAAAAAACCAAAGAGGCTAACGGACGCTCCGGATCCCAGCCCCACACATCCCATTTCTACGAGGCACTGCATTCCATCCTGGGAGCGGCCGCCACCACTACCCCACCCCTGACCGTGGACTCCGAGGATGGGATATTGTCCGCGGCCGGTTCCTCGTCGGACATGTTAGCGGACGGGGAAGATGAAGAGGACGAGGCAGTCGACAGCGCTGGCACCGCTGATTTCCCCGACAGCCAGGAGCTCTTCATCACCCTTACCGAGATCCCGTACCAACCGTCCCCATCCCTTACCCCGGACACAGAATCAGGGGAAGGATCAAGCAGTAAGTGCTGTAAACATGTAAACATTTATTTAAAACAGAACGGTAATATTTATACTATTAACAATGTATATTTATAAAAGTGCTGTAAACTAGTAAAAAAATAATCAGGTACAAAACAGGAATATTTACAAAGGTAACAAATGGGTTTTCATGATTTCTCTGTCTTAGGCTCTTCTCAATTTAGTCCCAAGTATTTTAAAAAAATTTCACAATGTCCGCAACTACATGATTCCCAGGCCCAAGACGCTCCACTCCAAAGTCCCAGTGCACCTACGCGAAAATCCGGTCAATGTGGCCGGGGATCGACGAGAAATCCTCGTAGGAGAACTCCTCGTAGGTCTCGTGGAGGTAGAGCTCAAGCCTGTTGATCAGGTTCCGGGGTAGGGCGATCTTAGTGGGCCCTCCGTGGTAGCAGACATGTCCCCTCCACGCCACAATCAAGTACTCCGGGATCATCGCACGACATAGCATGGCGGCATACGGCCCCGGTTTCTGCATGCTTTCCCGCAGCATGCGTTCTCTCTGGGTGTCCGGGATCCTCAGGAGGGTGATGTCGCTCATGACGCCCTGCTTTGAATTAGGGAGGGGAATGTTAGTATTGGGACTGCTTTACAGCCACGCAGTGGAGGGAGAGGGGCAGCATACAGGGATCTTTCCCTGGGACAGCCGCGAGGGGGTGGGACAGGGGCAGAGTTGATGCTGCCCTGATTGCTGGCAGCAGAGACTGGCATTGCTTTCAATGTGAAAGGAGGCCAGTGCTACTGCTGGAGTTTTAAGCAGCCACAAGTCTGCGGCTTACCATTATTGCCCGCTCCAGAAGTTCAGGTCTCCAGCCACAGTTCTCTGAACACTCCAAGACCTCCGCAAGTCCACAGGCACTGAAGGCGACGGCCGAAAATTCGACCTTGTCCTGAGTGCGCATGTGAGAGGTTCAGTGCATGGTCTTGTTCACAGAGAAAGACTAGGTTCTTTGTATACAATTTCATTTATCGGTCTCAGGAATTCACTCCCTTTTTAAAATTCACACAGACACATCTGCGACTGTCTCCCAACCCAGCCTGTCAGCACACTCCCAGAGGCTAGCGCAGATTAGGCGGAGGAAGAAGAAGACGCGTGAAGACATGTTCTCAGAACTAATGGGCTGCTCCCGAGCCCAGGCAGCCCAGCAGACACAGTGGAGGGAGAACTTGTCACAAATGCACCGAGCAGTCATGGAACGGGAGGAGAGGTGGCGTCAGGAGGACCAACAGGCTACTGAAAAGCTGCTTGGACTAATGAGGGAGCAAACGGACACGCTCCGGCGCCTTGTGGATGTTCTGCAAGACCGGAGGCAGGAGGACAGAGCCCCGCTGCAGTCTATCTGTAACCGCCCTCACCCGCCACCAAGTCCCACACCACCCTCACCCAAAGTCCAAAGAAGGAGGGGCGGCAAGGGCCGTTAAAACTTTCAGTCAACCCCTGCAGACTGCTCTAGCAGTAGAAGGCTGACATTCCCCAAAATTTCATAAGTCCTTTCCTACCCACCTCACACAAGCCCCCGTCCAAGTTTCACCCCCCACGTTTCATGTCTGGTTCGCAATAAAATGTTTGTTTCTGTTCATTACTGTTTCAGTCAGGTTCTTTTGAGGGAGAGTCTGTCTGGAGGGGGGGAAGGGGCTTGGTAATTGGACAGGACAGTGACCTTTAGCAGGGTACAGAGGCGGTGTCAGGTCCAGCATCAGGACACATACACAGTGCAGTCACTGGTTACCCTGGTCAGTCTGGGAGGTGTTTTTCATGTTCTAGGGGGAGGGCAGTTACAGATCTTATGCAGCGGTCCTTATCCTGGCTCACAGATCCACGCAGCAGGGGATCTGTAACCCTACCCCCCCTGCCAGAAAGTCACATAGCCGACACATACACACAGTCCCACCCAGGAGTGCTGGCAGGCTCCATTGAAATAACCAGTCCACCAGTGCGGAGCCTGTCATTCCGGGAGTTTAGAAGCATCATTTGCATCAGAACACTAAACCCGCCCCCCGCCACAGTCTGCGTCCCCGGTTTAAAATATTCCCGCGAAAACAGCAATACAGACAACGGTGTTCATTAACAAAATCGAAATGATTTTATTTTTTGGGAAGGGGAAGGGGGTGAAGGGGGTATGTAACTGGAGAGGATAGTCAAAATGGACTGGGTAAAGAAACGGGGGCAGGTTCAGCTTTTCTGTCCACAAACTGAAAAGTCACTGGTTGCCCTGCTCACTCAGGAACCTAGCTTTCAAAGCCTCCCGGATGCACAGGGCGTCCCGCTGGGATCTTCTAATGGCCCGGCTGTCTGGCTGGACGTAATCAGCAGCCAGGCTATTTGCCTCTAGCTCCCACCCCGCCATAAAGGTCTCCCCCTTGCTCTCACACAGATTGTGGAGCACACAGCAAGCTGCAATAACGATGGGGATATTGGTTTCACTGAGATCACAGCGAGTGAGTAAGCTTCTCCATCTCCCTTTGAGACGGCCAAAAGCACACTCCACCACCATTCTGCACTTGCTCAGCCGGTAGTTGAAGAGTTCTTTTTCTGTGTCCAGGGCGCCAGTATAGGGCTTCATGAGCCAGGGCATTAGCGGGTAGGCTGGGTCCCCGAGGATGACTGTAGGCATCTCCACATCCCCAAGAGTTATTTTGTGGTCTGGGAAGTAAATACCTTCCTGCAGCCGTCTAAACAGACCAGAGTTCCTGAACACGCGAGCGTCATGAACCTTGCCCGGCCATCCGACGTAGATGTTTGTAAACCGTCCCCGATGGTCCACCAGTGCTTGCAGCACCATTGAAAAGTAGCCCTTTCTATTGATGTACTGGCTGGCCTGGTGGTCCGGTCCCAGGATAGGGATGTGAGTCCCATCGATAGCCCCACCGCAGTTTGGGAATCCCATCGCGGCAAAGCCATCTATGATGACCTGCGCGTTTCCCAGGGTCACTACCTTTGGGAGCAGTACCTTGACGATTGCCTTGGCTACTTGCATGACAACAACCCCCACGGTAGATTTGCCCACACCAAAGTGGTTCGCGACTGACCGGTAGCTGTCCGGCGTTGCAAGCTTCCAGAGGGCTATGGCCACTCGCTTCTGGACAGTGAGGGCTGCTCGCATGCGGGTGTCCTTGCGCTTCAGGGCAGGGGACAGCAACTCACAAAGTTCGAGGAAAGTCCCCTTCCGCATGCGAAAGTTTCGCAGCCACTGGGATTCATCCCAGACCTGAAGCACTATACGGTCCCACCATTCCGTGCTTGTTTCCCGGGCCCAGAATCGCCGTTCAACAAAATCCACATGCCCCATTGCCAACGTCATGTCCTGGGCGCTGGGGCTCGTGGTTTCTGACAGCTCTGTGCCACTCTCCGACTTCAGGCTCTCACGGCGGTGCCGTAGCCTCCTCGCCCGATTTCTCTGCATCTGCCTCAGGGAAAGGTGTATGATAAGCTGCGAGGTGTTGAGAACGGCCACAAGTGCAGCGATGGTCGCAGCGTGATCCATGATCGCAGTGCTGTGGCGTCCGCGCTGTCACTGACCAGAAAAGTGCGCGAACTGATTTCCCGCCGGCGCTTTCATGGAGGGAGGGAGGGCGTTAGTGACGGACGGATGACGACAAATTTTTTTTACCCAGAAGGCATTGGCGGCTCGACCCAGAATTCCGATGGGCAGCGGGGACTGCGGGAACTGTGGGATAGCTGCCCACAGTGCACCGCTTCCAATATCGACGCTCGCCCCGTTAGTGTGGACTCACAAAGTCGAATTACTGTCCTTAGTGTGTCCTTAGTGTGGACACACACGTTCGACTTTGCAATATCGATTCCACATATTCGATTTAAGTAAAATCGAATTACCCTCGTAGTGTAGACATACCCTTAGATGCTAGAGGTGATGCTGCCCCAGTCTTCCCCTCTGAGCCCAAGAAAAATACTAAAGCAAAGCTTTCCCTTAGTGACCAGCTGCAGCAACACAAGTATCAAGTTCCCTTATCTCATTCTTCCGCAAAGAACAGCTGATTCTGTGCAGTCATTCCAGCATCCCAAATTACTTCTCCATCTTGAAGTTAATGACTCTTCCACACGGATACTTCCCCTGTTTAAAGGTCAAACTAGAGTCTAGGTTTGATTAAAGCTTCTCTAAGCACAGTAGAACAGCATAAGAGGGATCCCAAGACCAGGCAGGTTTCAGGTTGTGCATCAGCATGAAGTACACACTTAACACTAAGAATCCCATGGACTGTGTCTCAATTTCACTTGCTTTTCCTGAAGCGTCACAGGCTATTTGGGTTCTTTGAGCAGTTCATTCCCCCTCAGTTTTATAATGAATCCTTTTAAATATCCACTGCAGTCAATAAGACCAAACAAAGCAATGCATCTTTCTTTGCTCTCCTATTGTTCCAATACACAGCGGGGGGGGGAGGTAGATCTCATGACACAAACATGTTGTCGTCCCCCGGCCCCCCAAAATCTATGAAACAAAGGCGGCAAATTTGAAAGTGATGAAAAAAATGTATCACTCCCATTCTGCCAGAATCCATCTGTGGACTCCATTGCCATGTGGTATCACTGAGACCAAGGATTTAGTGGGATTCAAAAAAAGAATTGGATATTTACATGGATAAACAAGAATATTCAGAGTTCTAATAGCAAGGATCTTTAAAAAAAAAATCAAGTGCATTGGAAGTGATATGAACCCAGATGCTTCAGTATATAAGCCAGCTTCTAACAATTGGGAGTAAGATTGTCACACTGGACTGATTACCTCCCACCTGCAGGGAACCTGGCACCTTCTTCTGAAACAGCTATAAGGATTAGACAGATACAGGACTAGATGAGGCACTGCTCTCATCCAGTGTAGCAATTCCTATGGACTAGACATCACTTTCGGGGGTTGAGGCATAGGGAAAGTCGTCAACTCTACCATGAGGTGTCACACTATTGGGAGGGAGGTGTGTTTCCACCTGCCTCCTTTTGCTTAGATCAGTTTGTTTTGTATAGCTACACAAAACAAAGGCTGGTGCCTCCCATATCCCTGTCCCCCTCCACTTCACAAGCCATTAAAAGCTAAAGTGGCATTTTGGTTCCTTTTCGGAGAGTGGTGATACTTGTGCCATTTATACAGCGATGCTTCAAACAAAGTTTTCTAGCTTCAGAGTCAGCGACTGGCACCAGGAAACGTAAGAGCCCCAAGTTAGTCTAAACAGCAAGAAATGCCTCTGTTTTTAGCACAGCAGGCAATATTTTAGCCAGCTAGAGTTCTGTCTACTGCTGGCCATAAGAAGATTTATATAAAAATCTAACGACCTACCCATGGCTACACTCCAGATATTCCCTAGATGTAGAGTGTGTTTTGCTCAAAGCAGGTTTAATGAAGGATGCCTAGGAGGTCCTACCTACATAAGAGACATTTGCAGTGGTGTAACTACATGGATACAAAAGGGGTGCAAACCTCTTATATAGTCTATGATTCCCCTGCTCACATACACATACAAGCAAGCTAGATTGAGCATAAATCGCAGCGTAGCCATGGTGGCATAGGTTGCAGCAGCAACGGCACAGCTGTGCGGAGTTTCAGGCAGATTTGTACACAGCACAGTTCAGCCAGACCTCCGCTGCCGCTACCCAATGCTCCTGCTGCTACACTGCTATTTACATGTACACAAACGAGGGAAATCACATCCCTAGCTCAGTGTAGATGTAGACAGATGCAGGACTCTGATGTGAAGTTGGGCATATGCTATTGCACCTCGCGCTAGTAAATTACCAAAGCCAACTGCACCAGAGTAAATCCACTTTACGCTGGTGCAGCATAGCTGAAGTAGGAGCTTATGCACTTGTAATTACAGCAATGTAGCTACACTCGTGCAAAGTTTAAGTCAGGCATTTTGAGGTCTTTCAGACCTCCAACCCTGGGGATGTGTGGTGGTTTGGTGTATGGAGGACTGTGTTGGAATTGCAAGCTATCACTTTAGGAGCTGGGAGAAGGCTTCCCTGATCTTGCATGCAGGTTACAGGGCTCCATAGCAAAGTGTTCCAGCAGGGTCCGCAGCCAGACAGTCTACGGGAAGGCGGAGCAAGTTGTACCTCTCTGCTGTAGGGAGCTGTGTCTCTGTTTCGGGGTTCTTGTATGTTCTGAATTCTAACAAAAGTAGTGTTCTGGTGGAACCTTCCAGCAGGAGAATCTGTTCTATCCAAGTTGTGTGTGTATGCTGTGAAACAACAGTGGGGAATGGGATTTCTAGCCCTCTTCGGTCAAATGAGTTTCACACGTAAGAACTGCTCTTGGAATAGAACTACGCCTAATTCTAACCTTTTAAGCAAAGTGATCAGCTGCTTCGAACTTCCAGCAGTTGCCATCTCACATACACAAGTCCCCTTCAAGGCTTCCTCACAAAATGCTGTGTGGCTTTCCGCATATGCGGGCACACACACACAAAGCAATTGCCTTTTGCCTATGCTGACAAGGCACCACACCCCTTACACCTAGGGTGACCAGATGTCCCGATTTTATAGGGACAGTCCCGATTTTTGGGTCTTTTTCTTATATAGGCTCCTATTACCCCCTACTCCCTGTCCCAATTTTTCATATTTGCTGTCTGGTCACCCTACTTACACCCTAGAGAACAGCCCCAGCTGTGCAGTGACAATATTTCCTGCTGAGATTCTGCTGGAATTAGGGTGGCAACTGGAGCCTGTGGGGAAGTAGAGAGCCTTTAACTTTAGATTTTGTTTTAGCCCTCCCTTTTCTCCACCACTCTGCCTGCCAGGAATTTCTGTAGCAAGCAAGCAAGCAAGCAAAAGGCCAGCCTCCCAGCAGGAGTAGTTAGCCAGTGCTGAAAGACAGATTGCAAAGGCAGCCAAAGGCTGTTTAAGCCTCATGTGCGTTGAAGTGGAAACATCTGTTCTACCAATCAAAGGGTTTTGCTCAGAGTAGTTTACAAGTGAACTAAAGCTTGCACCTCTAGAGACATTGATGCGGCATACTGCATCACCTTCCACAAGGGCCAGGACCAGGGGAGTTAGGACTCCGTGGCCCAAAACTAGAATTTTAGCTACCACAAACAAGAAGCTGGCATAAGCTTGGCAGTTGCCAAAAAGGAGCAGAGCACCTGACAGCCCCAATGAACGCTCCCAGCCTCCTCCCACTCATTCCTTCTTTCAGGACACTTGACACCATCCAGCAGTGGGAGTTGACGGATTCATTCACTTGTGCCTCACTTCTTAGCCAAGCCAGCTCAGCAACTGTGAAGCTGGCGATAACTGGAGGAAAAGTTTAATCTGTGACACTTGGGAGCTGAAGTCTGTGTCATGGAGCGATAGATGGAATAAGCCAGGTGGTCGCCCTCACTCCCTACCCCAGCATAGGCTTCCCACTCTTTGCTCAACTCCTGTGGCTGCCTCTGCTGGTAATCTCTACACAAAGCAGCAATAATCGGTCATGAAGAACTTCTTTTGTTTCTAGACAGGGTCACAGAAGTTGCAGCCCAGGGTGAGGATGGGAAGAGAGCTGGGGCAGTGGAGGTTCACCCAGTTTAGGGCATTGCCAGCCTCTGAGAGTGCCTGGGTGTAATCTAGGGGAAACTCAAAAGCAAGTTTTGTAGACATGGTTCCAGCTGCAGAGTTCAGACTGGGATTTCAGACAGCTCAGAGCAAGGGATCTTGTTTGATGCAGAGTTGAGGGAACTAGCAATACCATGTGACCTAAAGGCCAAATCAGGCTAATTTTTATTGCCAGGGTTGTGGGCAGGGCCGGCTCCAGGCACCAGCTTACCAAGCTTGGGGGGGCCACTTCGGAGAGGGGCGGCACGTCCAGCTATTCGGCGGACGGTCCCTCACTCCCGCTCGGAGCGAAGGATCTTCCGCCGAATTGCCGCCGCAGATCGCAATCGCGGCTTTTTTTTTT
>NW_020664522.1:3360203-3393232 GCF_002925995.2 Terrapene triunguis | reverse complement strand
CGCGGCTTTTTTTTTTTTTTGGCTGCTTGGGGCAGCCAAAACCCTGGAGCCGGCCCTGGTTGTGGGAGTAGGAAGGAAAATGCATTTTAGTGTTTGAGGCAGCACGGGACTTGCTAGCATCAGGCAGTGTGAGGATAGGTGCTTGGCAAGCTTCTAACCACAGGTGCTGGAACAAGGCATGCTGCTGCATCCCCGGCTTGAAGTGGTTTCCATCATATACAGGGTTTACAGTTTGGTTCAATGGCTCTCGGCAGCCCCACTTTTAACAATCTACTAACATCTCAAATCCTGACCCATAGCCCTAAACTGGTGGTCACGCCTGCCCTTCTGTTGTGTGCGAGTGATGTGGCGAAATATCCATTAGACACTGGTTGTATTGAGGAGGCAGGAGGTAAAAGCACCAGTATGATGCTCCTCCCTCTCCCAGATAAAGCATTGCTTCTGAAACAGACCAGACCCCCCTGGGACAGCGCTTGGAAGTTCTACAGACAGATGTTTGGGGTTTGCTGGCAGCAGACCCATCTTTGTGGCCCCATGGCAGGCACGAACAGCCCAGGAGCATGCACAGGGTTAAGCAGATCAGTTGCTGATGTCAACTCTAAGCTTTTTGTGTTTCATTTCAGGGGGTTAAAATGCTGATCACTGTAACACCACCTTATGAGCCAGCATCCCTCCATCCACAGATTCCACCCCCTGCTATACTACCGAAACCCGGGAAGGACAATCTAAGGCTCCAGAGACTCTTGAAGAAAGTTGCAAAGAAGAATGCACCACTAGCCTCCCAGCAAGCCAAATCGTTCCGGTCCAATCTCTCCCCAGTGAGCGAGGCCAGCCCAGACCTAGAGCACAGCGAGCGCTCATCTCCGCTGAAGACCCCAGAAACATCGACGCACATCACCATCCGCCTCCCTCCCCGGTTCTCCATCAAGCCAGTCATCCACCATGTCTCATCTCCTTTTCCGAAGGCCAAGCCATTCACGCTCAAAGTAACCGAGCAGAGGAGAATCTCTGAACACCTCAAGCTCTCTGTCTCTCCAGCAGCATCCCCTGTGCACAGGCAGTCCCCATGGCAACCAAAAGGGATGACAAAACCAGACACGCCCACCCAGCTACCTTCTCCACAGGCACATTGTGTATTCGTTTTCCCTGACCCTCCTGTTTCCATCTCACCTGTCATAGAAGCCCCAGTGGAGGTTACTCATGTCACCAAAGTGCATGCGCTTGTCCATAGTGTGCAGGCACCCAGAGCAAAGACCCCCTTACCAGACCAGTCGTCTACAGCCCTCAGCAGCGAGGACAGGCAGCCTTTGGCAGCCCATACTGGCAAAAGCCACTCAGAGCCACCCGCAGGGCTGGCACCAATCACTCTGAATGCTGATGAGACTGGAGCTGCTACTCCGAAATCAAAGGACCCCATGCTTCCCACCATGACAGCAGAGCCCCCCTACAAAACCCTTAAGTCTTCAACTCCCAGAGAGCCTGTTGGGACTGCTTTCCCCAGTCCTCGGATGCCGGATCCCCAATTCAGTAGACCAGAAACCCCAGGAAGTGACACAACAAGATCCAGAACAGAGTGGGTTCCTGAACTTCCTGAGCCACACAGCAAAAGCCTAAGGCCAATGACTCCCCATACAGCTCAGAAGCAAGATGCCACAGTGCCAGCTGACAATACAAGGGCTTTCTCCACAGAAGCAAAGGAAGATCTGGTCATTCCACCACAGCCAACATCCACCATTCCCAGTGCCAATCCGTTCCCCAAAGCGGAGTCTCCACCACCATCTGTGGATAAGGCCAGACCTCTTACAGCCAAGCTTAGCGGATGGTCTCGCCTCAAGAAGCACTTGACAGTGGAACCCGAGGGGCCCCAATTCCCAGAAACCGAGCCAGCCCAGCCTGAACAGGAGGAAGCAGGAAGTAAAGCAGAAGGCTCTCAAGGTAATGCCAGCCAAGACAACAGGCTGATTAAATCAAGGGCCACCAAAATGTGGGACGCCATTTTATATCAGATGACAGCCCTCAAGAGGAGAAAGCAGCAAGAGGAAGAAAAAGGGATAAGGAAAGAGGAGGGATTCTCATTCCGGTGCCGCTTGCCCCTTCTCCACAGACCACGTTTTGATGCCCGGAAACTGAAGGAGCTGGCTTCCAAACCAATGATGAAGATCACCACCATGTTAGAGTCGAGCCTGCTCCACCACAAGACACCTGAGGAACCCAAGAATTTTAACAGGACTGCATCAGGGTGGCAGCTCAAGTGAAGCCAGCTGGATTCCACCTCGGCAACAAGCTCTCTCTCAGGCCTCCTCCAAGGTGCTGCCTGAGTTCTGAGCAGGAAAGTGCCTTTTATAGCCAGATTTTCCTGCAGCATGGAGGCCAAACGTGAGGAAAATATAAATAAAATCCTTCACAGACAGCAGCCTTATGCTGAGGGCTTTAGGGGGTTATGAGGACTGTACACTACATATCTGTAGTGTACATATCCGTAGTGCATGCACACACCTCCAGAATAGCTTGAGGATCCAAGAAGAACAGCTCTATATCTATATGCAGCTTCATTTAAAATATTCCAATTGGAGATCAGGCTACAAAACCAAACAAGGGACCCAGGAAAAGCAGTGAAGTGACCTGTAGAAAACCTCCAATGTAAAGGCACCTTGTTTCTCATTCAACAAAATCAATGGAATTTTAGATTTATTTTTAAGTGAATCCCAAACAGTGCCAGCCCAGAAACAGGACAGGTTGTGGCAATGCAAGTTGCTCCACCCTGCCCCATCTAATATTCTGCCTCCTAGGCTGTACGATCCGGTTTAAGACTGAAAGAAGGGTTCCGTTTCTAAGCCACTGAGTTCTTTGTTGGAACCCTCAGCAGTAGCCTCAATTTCTGGTCACTCAGAACTAGACTGAGATGAAATCCCTTTGCATAGAACAAGGGTGACAGGTGGTGGTATATTTCATGCTGCTCTCAAACCACACTTTACTCAGTCCAGAAAACAGAATCTCTCATTAGTTTTAGGTTTTATAATTAAATTTGATCTCCCTAAAGGTAAATTTGAGGTTGCAGGAGTTGTGGGGGGGGGGGGGGGGGAAGAGAATCTTTTGATTTGCAATGATCAGAGTTTTTCCATTCTTAAATGATTTCGAGTGCAGTTATTGGCCAGGGATTTTCAGAATGATTAGGATTTTGTTTGCTTCAGCTTTTGAGATGCCCAACTTGACATACCTTAATGGGGTCTGAGCTTCAGAGTGGGCAATCAGCAGTTTCTGAAAAAATCAGGTCCCTTTAAGGTCTCTCAGAGTGGGCATCCAAAGTCACTAGTGACTCTTGGCCATTGCACGTAGGCCAATACAACAGGGATATTTTTTTTTAAATAAATAAGAGACCAGAGGCTTAAAACAGAGTTTATAGAAAATAAATTGGGTTTTTTCCAGAGAGATTCAAAAGCATCTTTTCTTGCACAGACCTAAAACATTTCCTATAAATGGCAGAATTTATATGGAACTATTTTGCTGGATTCAAGTGGGGAGCACTGGCCTGAATCTAAAGATTTCCAAGCTACAGCAACCCCTACTGTCCTGGCTGTAGTTGAGAGGGGGTCAGTAGTTCCTCTCACTGCCATTTTCAAGCACGTCATGAGGAATCACACATTACACCCTTCATGGGGTTCTCATGTGGCTTAGATATTTTTCACTAGAGCAGATCATCCTGGACATTGATAGGGATTACGAGACTATCCAGAGTCACAGTAAACAAAACAAAGATCTCAAAGCAATATAAACCTTCAGGTTATGAGCCAGCCTCTAATTATTGGCTGTTAGGAGGAAATTATCCCTAAGGGCAGGTTATCCTATAGCTGCCTACTGCAGGTTTCTTGCACCTTCCTCTCATTCAGCTGGAGCTGGCCTTTGTCAGAGACCAGATACTGCACTGAATGGACCCTGATCTAACCCTGAGTGGTGATTCCTATCTACTGAATAGCATCCTCTGAAGCATCTGATGTTAGCCACTGTTAGGATGGCAGATTAGGAGAAAGATTCATCTGTTCAAATGTGGCAGCTCCAGTGTTCCCTTATCAGTCTGCCTGAAGGGCCTAAGCGGGCAGTTGATAGAAAGGGTACATTATAGTGACCACCTCATACAGAACAGAACATTGTTGGTCTTCCTATTAGTCATCCAGGGAAGCCTATGGCAACCAAGTGTTCCTTGGCCTCACTTTTAACTCGGGACAGACTAGTTAGCAACGAAGAACTAGTTTTAGCCACACTTGATCCCCTGCCACCCATGCGTCTAATGTTTGTTGGGCTAAAACCTCCACAAGCTGCCTCCTCCATTCTGCACTACAAAACAGGCAGCACTGGCATGCGCTCACCCTCTGAGCTCTCTCTTTGGAGCTTTTAGTCTTCTCTCAAACCTAACCAAGCCCCAATGCAATGCACTAGGGATGTCCTAGCAGAGGTATGGCCAAAGCACGCCTTGGCAAGGCCTTACGATTGGTTTTTTTTTTTTTCAACCCCCCGTTTTCCAAGCCCTTAGGAAACATGGACAAATCCAAGATGGAGGCTCCTCCGCACTTTCCATGGCTTTCTGACATTGTATTGCATTTATTTTTGATCGCTGCTCAGGTTTAACACATGGGTTTGTTTTGTTTGGTTTTGGGTTTTTTGGTAAATATTAAGCAGCATTACATTGAGATCTGGTTTTTCTGGCTATTTTGGGAGTGGGTTGTTCGTTTTGTTTTTAATGTTCACAGTTGTTTGCATCTCCATAGTCACCAGGCTTAGGGAGTGAGCTCACACAGGGTAAGCATGCAGCTATTTCCACTTCCCTAGTGAGGTTACCATAAGGGGGAATATTTCTGCATAGCTAATATAGGACTGGTATGTTTCGCCCCAAAGGGAAATTTGATACCTGCTTCTACCTTCTGTGCCTATGCACAGGCTAGAGAGCTGGCTGGAATTTCTCATTCCAAACAGACAGCCTTAAAAAAACAAAAAACAAAAACAAACAAAAAAAACACACACTTTGTTTTTGTGAAGTTTAATTTCTGAGAAGAAATGAAAACTGAAAATTCTCAGTGTTGAAGAGTCAGAACTCCAGTTTTTGCCCCTGGCCATTTTCCAGTAGCAAAAACGAAAAGAGGAAGAAAGAGGGAAATCCCCCAAATAAGAATCTGAACAATTTCAAAAGTTTTTCCATGAAACAATTGAGAAAATAAGAATTACTTGGCAAAATGTACTCCTATTTTTGGACCAGCTCTAATATGCTATACAGGTAATTAAGATTCCACTGACACAGAAAGGTGGCTTGCTACAAGACAACATTGTACTGACCTAGGCTGAGAATGGAGGTATTTTGCTTTAATTAAAATCTATGTGCAGATAGACTGGTATTCTCAGGAGTCCAAGAGAGTTAGGTACCCAGATTCCATTGAATTTAAGTGAGATTTGGACATTTATCTCCCTTACGGTCTGTTGAAAAAATTCCAGCCTTATTTTTGGCTCAATCATTTAAAACCTTTCCCCAATTGCTATTTTGTTGTTAATTACATATTTACAGGGTGAGGATTCAGAAATGGCTCTGTGATTGCTCCTTAGGCCTAATCTATATACACAAAATTAATGAATTCACTTAGAGATATGATTTTTAAACCAATCTAGTTTCACCAGTACAACTTCTAGTGTGGATGTAGTTATACCTGTATAAAGGTGCTTATCCTTGTATAGTTTATTCCTCTTTCCTTATAGGACACTTCCTGATAAAACACACTTTTAGACCAATGTAATTACCTCAGAATTATTGGGTTTTACCACGACTATACCAGAATAGTCAAGGCAGTCTAAACTAGAAAGTTGTACAAAGCTTTAGTCAACAGAAATCTCTACTAAAACTTCAAGACAATCCTTTTAAGCAGTACCTATTTTTTCTTCAACTCTTCAAATACAGCACAAGGAGCTTGTCTTCCCTAGGAAGACATAACCCAATTCATATGATGCAGAACACGACTTCACAACCAGCATAGACAGCACGCAGGTAGCGTAACAACTTGTCTGCTGATCGCAGGAAAGGTTTAGCCCTGAGCAGTTGGAACAAACACTGAACACATGTTGTCCATGTCTAAACCAACTGCAAATTCATATTAGTTAAAGATGTATCAAGATAAGAGTCTTAAGCAGCCTAATTTTCTAGCAAAGTCAACTCCAAATTGTTGCCAGGAAGCCTGTCTCAGGTGAAATCAAATTAATCTCAAATATAAATGGTTCAGGTCACTGATTTTTAAAACTGAAGATTGTGTTTATTAAACATACTGGTTTTGAATTTCCAGGGTGGGAAAATACATTGAGAAAGTCTCATTTTAACTCTGCATGACAAGAGTCTGTATTTAACTCTGTATTCCAAATGCTGCCCCAATTTTGTTTTGTTTTTTTTAGTTTGTTTCAGCATAGTTGCTTTGGGACGTCATCAGCTATTTGCAGTCTCCTATAATGGTGGTCAAGAGTTCAGTCCTTCAACCAGATGCCCTTGATTGGCAGCCCTTTTGTCCGCTAGCATACAGTAGCCTCTTTCTAATGCCAAAACAAGTTTGCTTCAAAACCCAGAACCTAGAAACACAGAAAATCTATTTGTTGCCTAGTAAGAGTAACTTCACTGCAGCATAGTTGGCACACACAAAGGACACCAATTACCATTCATGGGATCTGCATTATTACCATCAAGCAGAGCAACTAACATTTATTACAGCTGGGAGGTTAGGCCAATTTGGCAAGAAGATAACTCAGTAGTTATTGAAACTTCAACCCACATTCTGTCCTATATTGGCAGTGACCCAGGGAACAAGGGAGATCTCCCACAGATGAGAGGGAAGGTGCTTGCTTGGTTTACCAATTTAGAAAGGTGTACAATTGCTTGTTTTTTGCTGTGCCCCCCTCACCTCAGTGCATTTGCAACGAAGCCCAGTCTGCTGCATAGGCAAAACAACTTGCAGGGAGCTCAGTTTCCAGAATGGAAAGTAGGCTAAAGCAGGCCACATTGCATTGCTTAGCTCTACAACACAGAGAATGTCAGAGCAGAAAGCAGATACATTCAGTAAAGGAGGGCTTGTTTCTGGAACCATGGACATTGGAAAGAAGAGATCATGGATTTCCAGAGGGAACAGGAGACCTTTGGAACTAGCTGTATTAGCAATCTGCACTCCTACTACAAGCGGTCTCCTAAGAGGTAGTTGTTCAATGTATTAAGGCCTTTGTTGATCAAGGTTAGTGGACATTGTGGATAGTTCTCTGAAAACATCCACTCAATGTGCAGCAGCAGTCAAAAAAGCGAACAGAATGTTGGTAATCATTAAAAAAGAGATAATAAGACAGAAAATATCATATTGCCTCCATATATATTCATGATATGCCCACATCTTGAATACTGCATGCAGATATGGTCACCCCATCTCAAAAAAGATATATTGGAATTGGAAAAGGTTCAGAAAAGGGCAACAAAAATGATTAGGGGTATGGAACAACGGCCATATGAGGAGAGATTAATAAGACTGGGACTTTTCAGCTTGTAAAAGAGACTACTAAGGGGGGGAATATGACAGAGGTCTATAAAATCATGACTGATGTGGAGAAAGTAAATAAGGAAGTGTTATTTACTTCTCACAACACACGAACTAGGGGTCACCAAATGAAATTAATAGGCAGCCCTTTAAAACAAACAAGGAAGTATTTTTTCCACACAGAGTCAACCTGTGGAACTCCTTGCCAGAGGATGTTGTGAAGGCCAAGACTAACAGCGTTCAAAAGAAGAACTAGAGAAGTTCAGGGAAAATACGTCAATCAGCGACTATTAGCCAGGATGGGTAGGGATGGTGTCCCTAGCCTTTGTTTGCCAGAAGCTGGGAATGGGCAACATGGGATGGATCACTTGATGATTACCTGTCCTGCTCATTCCCTCTAGGGCACCTGGCATTGGCCACTGTTGGAAGACTGTATACTGGGCTAGACCTTTGGTCTGACCCAGTATGGCTGTTCTTATGACATGTTGTGGAAAGAGAAAGAGGAACGCAATAACTAAACCTCTTCAATGTGTGGTTGAAGTTACTAAGATATGTGGTGGCAGCCAAATCAGTAACTGTACAAGCCATCACTTGGAGACCACCTCGTTTCATGAGCCTGCCAAGAGGAAGCAACTCAAAAGTGGAGGGTGTGGGGAAGAATGCTCAACACCCTGCCCTGTGACACTTTATAGTGAGCCTTCCAGTTGCTTAACAAGTGGTATAATGGGGCTCCCCAGGCCTCCTTGAGCGGAAAACCAGAGTGTGAAAGGGGACTGCGTGATGAGGAAGGGGGAGAGAAGTGCCAAAACAAGATCGGTAGGGAGAGGAGAGACACTCAAGACATGAAACAGTCATGGAAGCAAGCGAAAGCAGAGGTGAAGCCCAGCACCCAAAGCCATTTCAGCCTTTTTGTCTTTAAGTACCAACATTTGGAGCCAGAGAAAGACACTGAACTGCAGTACTGTGGGGCAACTGTGCCAAGCCCTCACCATTTAGAGTATTGGCTATGGCTGTCCTGGGGGAGGGCTAGTCATTGCCTGTTCGCCTTTCGAGGAGGCACTGAGTGATTCAGAGACAGGAGTCTAAATCTCCTAGACAGGCTCAAACTAATGAAGTGGTTTATTTCCCTGGATGGGGAGGAAAACTCCTTTATGTGAGCTGCAGGAACTTAGATAATGAGGTTTAACCGCACCTAGGAGAGCCAAGCTCAGCAAGGCCGGGCTTGGCACATGAAAGGAGAGTACAGCAAGGAGAAACTATGTGGATTTAGAGGACAAGGTATATGATGAAAGCAGAGAGTTGAAGCAGGTTTTAGAAACGAGGAGCAGAGAGGTGGGTATGGTCACAAAGTGGCCTATAGGCCTCCACGTCTGGATACACAATCCTATGAGATGGGAATGCGTGTGGCAATTAGGAAGGGATGGAAGGAAGAGGTCCTTTTGTAAAGACTGAGCTCTACATAAAGCTTGGAAAGTCAATAAAGGTTTTATGAGAAGTCAAGTGCTGGTTTTTCCTGCGCAGAGCGTCAGACACTCAGGGTGCTTTGCCATTATCACACCACTCGAAGCGAGCTCTTCTTTGCCCTTGAGTCTTCTACTACTGGTCACTTAAGATAGCACAGGGATATCTATTAATACAAGCACCACGGTCCTGAGAGGGTGGGGAACAGTCTCTGGGTTTTCAAGTGGGCACAGATAACATCTACACTCTTTCCCCCCCGCCTTAATGTGACTAGACTGTTCCTTCTGCGCCACTTTATCTAGAAACAGGCACATTTTCACAAGATCACTCCCCCACCCCACCCGCAAGCATAGGCCTGATCCAAATGCCATTGAAGTCAATAGGAATCCTTTCATTGACTTCAATGGTCACTGGATCAGGTCCCATGAACACACTGGACACAGAGTACTTGGTCAGCTTCCATGACTCTCTGGAATGAACTCCAACTACCCCCCGCACCTGCAGTTCTTACTCTTTACAGCATAAGAGATCAGATTAAGCTATGTCTAGTTCAACCAAGACACTTTTACTATGAGTGGGGCTGAGGTCAGTAGCTTCCATAAATAGTCTGATCTGCAAGGTAAGTTTTCTAGCTGCAGCTAACATGGGCATCCTGCTCTGCACAGCTGCTAGAAAGAATCTCTTTGTGCATGCCCTTCTTCTACCCCGAAGAGGATTGTTTGCCAAGAAGTAGGAGCCCACCCTTTGTCCATACAGTACCTTCCAACACACTCAAGTCTGGCTGGCAATGTCGAATGTATAGGCTGAAGGAACAGGTTTTACGCTTATTGTGCTGAATCGTCCTAGCTGTCCTGCCAGAGAAGTACTAGGTGGTTCTCCTACAGTCAGAGGTTGTGTCTAACCTACCTGGTTGATTGGTACTCCACACACGCTATTGCTCCGTTGCATCATCTATCAACACCTTCTTGTACTGGCCATGTCCAGTCGCTACAAACTTGTACTTCTTGCCAGAAGCGGTGGTCTGAATGGGAGAAAAGAAGTGAGGATTAGGGCCCTTCCTCAAGTGTCCATCTCCCAGCCTGTATCTCAACCAACACAAATAAGAGTCAAATAAACTGAAGTCTGAGGAGCAGGTGAGGTTCTCCAACTTCAATATTTTAATGTGGCCCAGATTCCCACATGGGGTGAGAGCTTGTTCCTACCATATCTTTGCCTAGACGAATACATACAATAAAATAATAATGGAGATGGATAATTATTGGAACTGCCAGATAATACAACAATTTTAAAATTCATCATAACATCAATGGTAAGATGCAGCTCAGTCAAACCTCTCCGGTAACCCCATACCAAAAGGAGAGGCAGCATCAGAGTTGAAGTTCTATGGAGCCAGGGCTATTCTCAATCTTGGGTAAGTACCTTTTAATGCATTATACCCATGCACCCTTTGAGGCCTCCACATCTTTCAGAACTAGCAGACAGCCCAGAAACAGAACCCCAGGTATCTAAGCCACTCTGCACTTTCAGAGAATTAGGCTATTATTTAAAATTAAAAAAAAAAAAAAAAACTATTAATTAGCCCAACCTGCAAAGTTTCAATCCAAATGCAAATGATAGAGTCTGGTGGGAGGGAACCTTGGGCTTTGGTCCCAGCCCTTGGTTAAATTAGTGGGAATGTTTATTACAACAGATACGTTTAGAAAAGGAAAGCATGCCTTCCTGTCACTGCCATAGAGGATACCTCCTTTGGCCTAGGCCTATGCTTCTGTTCGTAGGCAACCTCAACCTATGCTCCAATATACAGGCATCCTTCTCCTTTCTCTCCCCCTCTGACCTAAGAGGGAATTCTCTTGAACAAACTCAGCCCCAATACCATAAAGCAAGTGCTATAACAAGGACATCTAGGAAGAAGCTACTTACCTTGATGTTGCCTTCATTTTTGGGGGTACCCTTCTGTTCCCACATGCTTCGCTTATTCACAATATCTCCAGCCACAATATCCTGGGGACATAAGAATGAATCTCATCACCCTGCCACCAACACAGCTGAAAGCTGCCTTTGTTCATTTCACACTGACTGAAGCCACCTGCCCAATAACTATGGTATTTGGCCATGTGATTGGGTAGAGTCACACTGGGCAGGAACATGGCTGCATACCAGGTGGCACGAGACTTCCTTTTCTTAACCATCCTCCAACATTTGGAATTTTAACAGAACACTGGATCTAAGGCCCAAGATGTAGGTTTTGTAGGGGAAAGGGTTTACAATATTAAAAAGTATTAATAGGAAAGTTTCTTTCCTAGGAAGCATTAAGTGAAACAGTTTTCAGAGAGACATTTTTGCCTTGAGGCCTTTGCAACCTAGATGTTGCAGCATTGTGCTGGCACTTGAACCAGAAAATGCAATTCACTAGGAATGGAGAGTAGATTCTTTCCATTGTTTAAATTTATAACTTGGCTGTACCTTGGATTAGACCCCACTGAGCCATCAATATGCAGCAACTGGGGTGGCTTCTACTGCAGACAAGGAAACAACTGTTTCCAGCAGTTCAGTTTAACTCCATTTCAAGCCGTGATAAACAAAACCAGTTTCCTTGGTATTTGCACTATTGTGGCTGGGGCTAATCCAGGTACAGACAAAGCTTTAGTGAATTGTAGGCAGTAGAGACAGAACATCTGAAAGTTTTAACAACATGGATGTCAATAGAAGAGGGGAAGAATGAGGTTTTAACCTGACATTGCTACTCCTGATACCATTGACTTTTCAAGTCCCTACTCCACAGTGATATGCCCCTGAATAATTTGAGTAAACCCAGCCAACCATGTAGCAGGGTAAGTTTTCTTCCTGAAGTTCATGCTGTTAGACACAGGGGCAGCCCTCTGGCATTAAACAAAGCATAGGCGTCGACTCAGTGGGTTCTCTGGGGCTGGAGCACCCACAGGGAAAAATTAGTGGGTGCTCTGCAGCCACTAGCAGCCAAGCTCCCCTTCCCCCCGCCCCACCTCCTCCTCCGCATCCCATCCTGAGCGTCCCGCGTCCCCGCTCCTCTGCCTACCTCCCAGCACCGCCAAACAGCTGTTTGGTGGTGTAGCAAGCTCTGGGAGGGAGGGGGAGGAGCGGGAACGTGGCGCACTCAGGGGAAGAGGTGGGGCCGGGGTGGGGATTTGGGGAAGGAGTCGGAATAGGGGCAGAGACTTTGGGGAAGGGGTTGGAATGGGGGTGGGGCAGGACCTCATGGAAGGGGTGGAGTCAGGGCGGGGCTGGGGGCAGAGTGGGGGGTCAAGCACCCACTGGTGGGAGCAGAAGTCGGCGCCTATGAAACAAAGAGCTGTACCCCTTCTCCTGCAGTAGAGTTGGCTGGGCATATAAAGCTCAGCAGTCTTACCTTACAGGATGGCGACTTAGAGGACTGAGCTGCAACCTCTCCAGTCTCCCAGAGGCTTTTTGTGCTGGCTACAACCATGCTTGTGGTGGTAAGTTCAAGGGAAGATTGTCGGACGAGTTTCTGAACCTTCTCGGATGTCTGGAAACAAAGCAAATCAGAGTAAAAGTGTTCCGAGCACTTGCAGATTTTTATGAATAGATTCTTGGAGAAAGGAGGTTGTAAATAATCATTTCGATGGATACATTAACTACAGAGTCAAGGGACAGAAACAAACAAGAACATGGAGGCTAAGTTGAAGAACATTGTGCCCATTCAGGACAGAGGTGCAGGGAGGAGACAGCCCTCGTCTGGTGTAGTAAGATAGGAGAAAATGGCTTGTTCACATCTCTAGCGCTCCTGCTCAAAAGACACACGATTCCTTATCCTGATGAATTAAAGAACATGGAGGGATTTAGGAAGATTAGATTCAATCCCTTCTAGCATTATTATAGCTAGCTGCTAGGGCAGTCTACAAGGACCAAAGGAGGTGAGGACTATCCAGAATAGAATAGAGCCTATATGGGGCTGGGGGTTGAGAACATGCCACCTATATGATCGAGAGCATCACCTCAATGGCATGAGTGTACTGCTCCAGTCTGTCATCAATCTTGGAAACAGGAAGTGGTGGCTGAGTCTTCTTCACGCTGTTGCTGGAGAAAGGAGGAAGCATTATTGCCTTAAGCTCAGAGTGAAGTATACCCAAGCCTCTTATGGGAAGAAGCCACTAGTTTTTCCCCACCCCCACGTCACAAATGCTGGTTCTGAAAGATGTCCAAATGACCCACTAAGCAATAGGACACTGTTCCCCATCAACCCACCAGCAGAGCCCTCCAGCATGATCACTTGGAATTGTGTCTTTGGTTCAGGTGCGGGTCTGTGTTACAGTAATACCCAAATCAAAGCCCAGTGGAGAATTACCAACAGGTCAATCAGTGGAAGGAGAATTACCTTTTCTTTATGGAGCGGTTCAGGGATTCAGTTCGGTCTGTGATCTAAGTGGGAAGACATGAGAAAGAAGAGACATCAGTTTTCCCTGCTGCCCTGAGTCCCTCATCTTAATTGGCCATAACTCAAATCAGTGAGTTCTCCCCACCCCTAATTGAGAGATTTGGGTCATTTCAAAAGTATCTTGTTTCCTCCCACCTCCCTACCTGTACCCTGGAATGACAGAACCATCAGTCAACCCCCTTGGGTGTCCCTATAACTCCCCACTTTGCAGTCAAGAGGTGGCATCTTCAGCTGCAACAGCAATGATGGTAGATGCAGCAGACCTGATGGTGCTGGACCAACAAGTTCTGGAGGTGGCTTCAAAGTGGAGGAGCTACCAGGAAAGTGAACTTCCAGAGCATCATAGGATGAACTGCAGTGAAGAGTCAAACATCTGTATTTTAAAAAGCTTCCCCCCATGTTTCCAGCCCAGTGATTCCCCCATCTTGAAAGAAGAGTCACATCTAGGGCAGAGTGCAGAAGGAAAAGCTGCAGGACACTTGTACCTAGTCCATTCCCCACTGCAGCCGCAGCCTGATCCTGTTCTCCGAGGGTCACTAATTCATCTGGCCACAGGAGCAGCTAACATGCATGTTGGCTGCCAGTGTAAGCAGCAACCTGACCACCAAGCTTCTCTCCTCCCATCCCATCATATTCTAGCACATGGGTGACCCTGGGGCCAAGCTGCAGGGCCTCTCCACTGTAAGACTCACATAGGCTCTTGGTGATGATGAGTAGAATGGAAGGGGCAGGTATAGATAAAGGTAAAGACAAGAGGGGGAAAAGGCAGGAAAAAGAGGAAGATGGACAGAAAACGGCATCTGTGAGGGTACATAGTTTACACTGGCCGTTCCACTGCAAGGAGGCTCCAAGACAAAGGAGTGATTTAACCAGCAGAGCCTTCTGCACTGCCTAGGGAGCAGGAATACAAGGCTCAGGAGCCTTCAAGCCAGCATGTAGTATATTCCTTACTACCAGGGAGTCCTACAAAACCAAGAATCAGAAGCCCCGTGACAGTGATTCACCCTGCACACACATCTGCGTGCGGTAGGAGAACTGTGCACCGTTAGCAGAGGGAGACAAGTAGTAAAAGCTGCAAAACAGAAGGGTTTTAATAGACCTTCAGAGGTTACTGACCGTTTTAACTGAGCAATAAAGCATCTGACAAGACAAACTTGTCTTCTTGGTGACTGTCCAATTGCTATGTGGATATACGCAAGAGATTAGAAGAGGCTGTTTGTAGGCTCTATTACTTTAAACAGGGATGCATTAGGATGATTGTTCTGCTGGTTTATAGCATACTTGTTTGGGAGTTTTTTGGGAGCAGTACATATCACATCCATTTTCTGCTCTGGAAAATTATTCCTTTATCAGCAGGGCTCAGCCTGTCAGAGCTGCAACATTTGAGAGGCTGGGGAGTGTTTGCAGTTTGAGCTCAGGACTGTGAATCCAGAGATCTGGGCTCCAAGCCTCCGTCACTCAGCCCCTTGTGCAGTCATTGGCTCCTGTGCCGTGTGTGCTGCACATGACCATTCCAACCGGGCAGCACCTTACACTGGTGTGAAAGGGACAGGACAGAGAATCAGCCCTCTGGGTTCTGTTCCCAGCACAAGCAGCAAGTTAACTGGCATCTCGGGCAGGTTGTAGATCACCATCTGTGTCTGGGCTTCTGAAGAGTTGGGATAGCACATCACAACCCGCATCTATTGGGTATTTACAGTAAGTTTTGTAATCCTTGGAGGAGAGGCACTATACAGGAACAAGGAATTGCTCTCTTGTTCCGTTCCCCCACCAAGACTCCAGCATTAACACTGCTCCCACGTCCACAGAGAGCTATCACAAGTACCAACCGGAGAAGTTGCTTCATTTCTGCATGACACTCTAGTCACAGCCTTTCTGCACTGCTCACTTACCTGAACCCTGCTCCCCAGCCCAGACCTTCACATTGATGAATTTGCAGAACTCCTCTATTCATTTAGAGGACAGAAGGGAACATTATAAATATCTAGCTGACCTCCTGGCTCCAGGCCATAAAGAAAGTCTGTGGCAAGACTTAAGGTGCCTAGCTTCCCTTCTTCTGTGGCTGGCTACTTCATGCCTTGAGAATCCCTTCATTCCTCCATTGCTCTCATTTTTTAAAATCCCCCTTTCCTGGCCACAGAGGCCTTTGAAGTCTCAGTCAGCTACTTGTTATGCTAAGACCTCACCCACCCACCCAGGACCTCTGGATCTAACAGACACAAGCTTCAACTGCCTGAGCTAAAGGAGCGAGCTTCCCCGTCTCACGCCAGTAGTCACTACCGTGGTTAAAACTAAGAGCGTTTATGTCCTAATCCTATTTTTCTCCCCACAGGCCCATGTCTTTCCAAACCAGTCATGGTATGGAAGGATTCCACTCTTGGTTTCTTATGGATGAGCCAGGCTTTTAAATATATATATATATATATATATATATATATATATAGTTTAAACAAAATTCCTTCAACTGCTTGTGCGTAAGAACTCCTTTCTGCTTTGCAAAGATTGTGAGCACCTCTCTCCCCTGAATGAATGCGTGTACAGCCTGCTCGGTGGGGAAGCTTCCCCACCAACACCATAAAGGCCCCTTCAGAGGCAGTGGATATTTAACCCCTTCCCTGCTGTGTACGGGATTGTTCATAGCAACAGTTCCATAGGACAGTATAGGGATTTGGGGGTTGCACTGCAAGAGAGCTTCTGTCCCTAGTACCAAAGATAGGGTGGGATTTTTCAGAAGCACAAGCCCAATTCTGTTCTCACTGAAGTCCATGGTAAGGCTCCAGAGCTAGATTTTTTTTGGGTGCACACACCACCCATTCCCCTCTCTCAGGGCAGTGAGGGTTCTCTCTTCCTGGCTTGATAGTCTCACACACACATTCCCATCACGTGTCACAATGCAAATAGACTGGGGCCAGCATCCAGGTAGTTCTATTGCTCCCCAGAAGTTTGATTTTTATTGTTAACGTTTCCTGTAACGTAACAAAGTTCTGCTGCCCATCTGAGCAGCTCCTCCGACAGTTACAGACGAAACACTCCCCTTGCTACATGTTTCTTGTCACAACACCTTTTGAAAGTGACATAACTCTCCCTGGCCAGGCAACACTGAGTCACATGCACACAGCATGGGGTTTAAGAGCCACTAGGGGAGCATAATGCTAACAGGTGCATAAGAGACCACTCGAACGCTCAGCCATCACCCCAAAGACTAATGAAGTCTGCACGCACTGGACTCCTAACTCTCCATCCTAATCTGTGGCCAACAAGATCAATTCTGACAGGAGAAGGAAAGAGCCATTTTCCCCATACACCTACCATATCTGGATACACAGGGCTGCGTATCCACATGACATTGAGGGGAAGTGTATTGCAGGTAGGAAACAAGACAGACTATCAGTTTGATTAAACTTGTGAAGGTAGAAGATGGCCAGGCTTACTACTGCTTTGTATTATAAAAGTTCTTAGAGGCCCCAGTTGCGACCAGGGCACCATTGTGCTAGGTGCTGTACATCCCCATAGGGAGAGGCAATCCCTGCTCTCAAGAGCTGACTGCGTAAGTAGACAAGACAGACAACAGATGGAGAAAGTATTACGCCCATTTTACAAGTGAGGCATAGAGAGTAAGTGACTTCCCCAAGGTCACGCTGGAAGTCTGTGGTAGAGCTGGCAAGTGAATCCAGATCTCCTGAGGTCTTAAGTATTAGACCATCTTTCCTCCCCACTACATAGCACACCAGTCTCAGAGCAGGCCGCCAGGTCGCCTCTCGCTAAGGTTTAGGCCAGCTCTAACTGCACTTGCGATTCAGAGCACTCTTAGCAGCACGTACCGTTGTGGAACTCGTTGGGGACTGGCCATCACATTGTTCATCCTCTTCCCCTTCCACGCTGGAGGTGCTCGGTGCTTTCTGGCGTTTTTCTGGTGTCTCCGCCTCCTCATTCCTCCTCCTTTTTTTCTCCTGAATGCAAAGAATGAGCAGATCAGGAGCAAAGCGGATTAAATGCCTGCTGTAACAAGTGTCAGACCCACCCCCACAAGTGAAGCTTTGGACAAAGATACTCTGAGCTTTCTTTCACGTGTGAAAAATTCATTCTCCCAGTTGTCATTTTAAAAGACAACATTTTTACAGGTGCAAGGTCACAAAGTGAACTGGTGAGGTATTCTGCACGAGTTTTCACAAAGACATTTCCCACCAATTTTGCCCATCCCCCATCAGAAAGGAAGATATATCCCCACTCTCAGGCAGGGGACAGGGAAAGTAACTGCATTTATTCTGAGAAGCTATGAAGCCATAACACCCCCTAATAAGAGGGATGTCATGATATATGCAATCACAGTCCATCTTAAACATTTATTACTACTAAAAGTGACACAGACAGGCTTCCATACAGCTTGAGTTCCATCTTTGTCTCCCTTGTTTACCAGGGCCACACCATGCCTGGGACTATATACAGCACAGACACCCCTAGTGGATGGAAGGCATCAATGCTGGATCCCAATTTCAGATCTATTAGTAGATCAGGCCAAGGCTTCTCAGAGCATGGGACAAAAAAAAGGGGGGCGGGGGGGAAGGGGGTTCTGAACATATAGGTTCTGAATTTTCTTAAGAGTCCTGTATCTGTGGCTTTGTAGGATTGGAGAAACTGACACTCCGTACTGAATGATGATGAGAGAGGGCAGAACAGATACCACAGCAGAGAACTTAGAACACAGAATTACAGGCCTTGTGGTACTTGTCAGAGCAGCACTAAGTTCTCCATTATGTGCAGAGACTGATTTTCGGGAGGGGAGGAGAGAAGAAAGGAGCCAGTAAACATGAAAGTGGCATCTACACGCTTAAGCTGTGTGTAACTGGGGGTGCTTGCATAGCTGCAGCTATACCAATGCAAACTGCTGGGGTAGACGTGCTGCAACATTGTAAGGCAGGGTTTGCACTAGTGTGACCCTTGAAAGCTACTGGGACAGGTAAGTATCACAAGTACAAGCCCTGTTTGACACATTGCTGCGATGTCTACCTCACATGATGGATGGGTCCCCCATGAAGTCACAGCCATACCAAGAGAAATCACAGATCCAATATTTCTGCCCTGACCTCCTGCCCAGCTTTCTCGTCGTCCTCCTCCTCCTCCTCTTCTTGCTTCTGCTCTTGAATGCATTCTTCCTCAAAAAGTTGAAGAGGCTCCTCTGTCTCCAGCGGCTCCTGCCTCATCTCATTCTCCCCGGGAATCTCCTCCGGGCCCTCCTGATTCAGCTGGACCTGCTCCAGCTTGACTTCAGCTTCCCTCAGACCACTGTCCTCTTCCTCATAGGAGTGTCTTGGAGACCTAGAGGTGGGGAGGGGAAGAAGCCTTTGAGAAGGGAAGTGCGTGTTTCAAACCCACAGAAAATCTGGTGTTCTATACCTTTAAAACACCAGCTTTATTAGTAATGGCCCAACGTACAACTGGAGTTCTAAAAATACTGTGCAAATGCAGATATACTATTTAGTGCAAGTAGGTTTTGGTTTAATGAGAAGCTAGTGCATGGCAGAACTGGTCAATAAAACAGTAAGAAGAATTACAAACGCTTTTGGGACATTTATACTAAGGCATGGATGAAATCTTTCAAAAACAGAAGGCAAATCAGGTCCACTTTTTATCATTGTTTGCATTACGGTGGCACATAAAAGCCCCAACTCAAGACAGATGCCCCACTGCACTAGGTGCTGTACAAGCAGAGCATGATGTAGCTCTTCAGAGCAGGAACTTACAGTCTAAACAGACTGAGGGTGGGAGGGGGAAAAAAACGGAGGCAGAGAGCAGGGCCGGCTCTGGCTTTTTTGCCGCCCCAGGCAAAAAAGCCTCCGGCCACCCCCCACCCCTCCGCTCTCCCCCCGGCGGCCAGAGCGCCGGGGGTGGGGGAGGGCGGCCGGAGCCCTGGGAGGAGGGCGGCGAGCCCCGGTCAGGGCTCGGCTCTCCACCCAGCGGCCAGAGCGCCGGGGGCAGGGCGGCGAGCCCCGGCCAGGGCTCCGCTCTCCCCCCGGCGGCCAGAGCGCAGGGCGCCGGCCGCCGGGGGGCGAGAGCACAGGGGGGAGGGCGGCGAGCCCGGCCGTGGCCCCGCTCTCCCCGGCGGCCGGAGCGCCGCACCACCCCCCTCCAGGTGCCGCCCCAAGCACAAGCTTGGTGGGCTGGTGCCTGGAGCCGGCCCTGGTAGAGAGACTTGCCCAGGGTCAATGGCAGAGCTGGGAATAGGAGCCAGGACTCCTGATTCCCAGCCCAGTGTTCTGTCCACTGGCCTACATTCATTCCAGCAGCAGGAGCTGGACCCAACGCCTATTTAAGTCAATAGGATCCTTTCCTATGATTTCAGTGGGCTTTGGATCAGGCCCTAGGCTGTTTATCACATTGGTTTGGCTCCATGTACTGTACTTGATTACATGAGGCAACTTCCCTTCTGAACAACTTCTGCAGTGCAATCCAGCTTCTTCGACAGCGAACTCGGTGCTAGATACCAGATGCCAGCATTACACAGACAGGAGAGCGCTTTCACAACCTCAAGCCTCCAATTTCTCAACCTTCATGTCAGACGCAGAGTCCCATCTGAAATGGGCCTGGGGCTAAGGTTCAGCATGAGAGGAGTACAGTACAGTAATGGCGGAGGAAGACTGGTAAGAACTAAAAAGTAAATGTCACTTCTCCGTGCTACAGAATTCCTGCTCCAGTCTCAACTGCAAAGACAACAAGAAATAATGCCTCCACATTTCTAGTTCCAGATGTATGGAGCAGGAGGAGATCCCCACCCCCTCTCCCTGAGCTCCAGAGCTGGACTTTCCCTGTCCAGCCAGGCTGTGACCGAGATCCCTTTGAATTTTGAGGCCATTTGGACTAACTTGTGTGGTCTGAGGTTGGGCAAGACTAGCTTGAGTTCAACGGGATTTCTCCCCCTTGTTCTTTTGTTCCCCAGCCACCTTCTGAGAGAATTTGATTTCTAACTACAGGACAATCTACATTATTCATTAGGGTACAAGAACCATTTACATACATACACACACACACACACACTCTACTGCCTGAATGTCTGTCCACACAGCTCCTTTTTTCGATACCATTTTTCTACATGATTTCCCCCCCCCACTAGTAGAAACTAATGGAACCACTGGAATTAAGCCAAAGGAGAATGGAAACCCAGCAACGTTAAAGCCAAACATTCAAATCTACAGTGTCAAAAGTAGGGCAAGAAAAAAAAAAAAAAGAGGGAAATTGTGCAACTTTTTTCAAAATGCAAAGATTCCAAACAGCTCTAGTCCCAAGCTAGGTACACATCCCCTCTGCCCATCTCTAAAAGATATCCCCCAGCCAGGGGTACCCACTGCACATATTTCTTTGAAGCATTTAGAAAGAGGCTCGTGGCTTGATTTTCCAGAGGCACTAAAATGACTGACACTGCAGGCCATTTGCCAGGTCACAGCAAGGTCTCCATATCTAAACTGGACACAGCCGGAATCCATTTGGCTCACTTGTGGGTCAATACTGGTCAAATAGGTATTAGAGTTATAATAAAGTGTTTAGACTACTGAATGCATGCGAGTTGCTGCATGCATTAATCTTACTCTCAATAGACTCAGACTCATAGACTTTAAGGTCAGAAGGGACCATTATGGTCATCTAGTCTGACCTCCCGCATGATGCAGGCCACAAAAGCTGACCCACCCACTTTCCCTTAACTCAGCTGTTGAAGTCTCCAGATCGTGATTTAAAGACTTCAAGTCGCAGAGAATCCTCCAGCTTGTGACCCCTGCCCTATGCTGTGGAGGAAGGCGAAAAACCTCCAGGGCCTCTGCCAATCTACCCTGGAGGAAAATTCCTTCCCGACCCCAAATATGGCGATCAGTAGAACCCCGAGCATACAGGCAAGATTCTCCAGCCGGGGTTCCATACTGTAATGTAATATTAGAGCAGTTGTATTGTGAGCCTCTGATACTGTATGAATTGCTGTACAGTACTAGAAAGTGATATTAGCATGAAGAGCTGCTCTTCTACAGAAATTGTTATGACCCCGTCAAAAGAGGCTGCTCATCAATACCAGACAGGCAACGGGTGGCTCTTACAACAGTTGAGGAATTGTCAACAAGAGGACAAAAGACTTATTGTTGTTCTGCTCCCCTCCCCGTGAAAGTCAGTCATGCAAGTGGACTCCTCCTATCAGCTGAGTTTGCAGCTCAAAGCATGTAGCAAGAAGGGGATAAAAAACCCCAAGCAAAAGGAATTACTAGGTATCTCTATGCTGCTGCAACTCTGGGGAGGCAAGGGCCAGGTCTACACTACAGAACCAGTATAACTAAAGTCGCTCAGGGGTTGTGAAATATCCCCACCCCGAGAGACGTCCTTATACCGACCTAACCCCCCCCCCCCCCCATGGGCAGCACTATGTCAATGGGAGAGCGTCTCCTGTCAACATAACTACTGTCTCTCAAGGAGGTGGACTAACTACGCTGATGGGAGAAACTCTCCCATCAGTGTAGGAGCATCTTTACTTAAAATGCTGCATTGGCACAGCTGTGCCACTGTAGCACTTAAGTGTAGAACTGCCTGAGGTGTTTCTAGGCATAAGCAAGAGATCCCCAGCTCCTTAGCCTGTGTTAGCCCTACAGAACAAACAAACCAAGCTTGTGATTTTAGAAAGTTTCAAAACCTAATATAGGCACAGACTAGCATTTGTGTGTGTATGTTTGTTTGCTTGCTTGTAAATAACTCATTTCCTTTTCCTGTTTAAAAAAATCTTCATATAGTTTGCCATAGGCCTGGCTACAAGCATTGTGACCTAAACCACAATTGACCTGGGGTAAGTGGCTGATCCTTTGGGACTAGGAATAACCGGGATATTGCTGTGATTCTTAGTCTCAGTCCTCTATCACAGAGATACACTTACCCGGGTGGCAAGACAGACTGGAGTACCCAAGGGGACTGTCTGTGACTCTGTTTAAGGCGGTTAGTGTGCCTGAGGAGTTTGCACTTGGTGGAGTTGGCTGGTGAAACTAAGGTTAGAACTCATGACTACTTTGGGGTTTGTGCCTTGGTTTTGGGTTGTTGTTTTTTTTAAACAGTCTGCCCCGAGGTTGGTACTCACACTCCTGTGAGCATTATGGTGACCACAGATACCATTCAAGTCAATGGGCATTGCAGGTACTCCCCACCACTTCAAGCCCGGCCACTGTCTATTGAGTGATTTATGGATTCATTTTACAGTTCTTCTGCTTTTAAGCCAGTCTATAGTCTTCAGTGCTTTCACACTGTCACCAACGCAAGGTCCCTTTGCACCAAGGCAGCCACCACGAGCAAGAAAGCTAAACTGCTCATTGGAATGAAGTAGATTTTGGCTTAGAAGACAGCTAGGAACGCTATGGTCCTCACTAAAGCTCTTTGCTGTACTGCTGCTGAACAAAGTTGTGTTTATGTAGCCATGCCTCAGGACTGGTCATCCGCAAGCAATGAAGCGGGGAGCTCTGGCTCTAAAAGCATAAGCACTTCTATTGCCTGAGTAGAAGGGCAGAGGTCATTAGCTTGAAAGCAGTATAGGACTTAAACCTGTATACCTGACCTAACCACTAGAGGAGAACAGAGCGCAACATTGTGTTGGCAGGGGTTCCACAGAACCAACATACAACAATCTCTGGTGAGGGGGCGTGGGCCAGCCAGGCACTGACCACAACACAAGACAGCGAACAAATGCACGCCTCTCTCCTCAGATACTAGCACATGCAATTGGTATCCAGGCAGGCAGCTGATGCTGCCAGGCCAACAATCAGATACATCAAGTCCGCAGCCTGGTTGCCTTCGTTACCCCAGGCATTGTCCCCTCACCTGAATCCAGAGTAGCTATCACCAGCCATCTCTGCACAGCAAAAAGACGGAGCGACCGAGTGGAGGTTAGGTAACGGACAGCATGTTGAGCAAGAGGTGGTAGAGGGTGAAAGGGGAGGTTGAGGAAGGATTTAGGCTCTGTTTGGAAGTGCCAGTTCTGCCAGACACAGCAAGAGGAATGAAAGGGACAATGGTTCAACCAGACTTGCCCTGCACCTTCTCTTCTGGTGAAGTCTTAGGAACTGCAAGATAAAGTGACATGTTGCTGACATTGCAGCAGCCTGGCTTCGCCCAAGGTGTTCTTCCCAACAGTTGTTCATGTGAAAGGACTAGCACAGGAGTCCCTCTAGCAGAAACAGCAGCCTGGCCCAGACTCACTGCCCTTTGTCACCTTATTCCTAGCCCAGAGTAGGACATGGCAAGGTTTTTCAGGCAAGTAACTTACTTGGTAAAAGATACAGTTTTCGTCAACCCAGGGGAAAAATGTAATTTCAGGACAGCAAACTCAACAGGTGTCTGCACATATCCAGGCTCTTAATCTTTCCTTCATTGTGCCCAGGAGAGAGCATGAGTACCACTCTCTAACCTGGTAACTAAGGGTACGTCTATACTACCCGCCGGATAGTGTTCGATGTATTGGGGATCGATGCCCGTACTCCACCTCGGCAGGAGGAGTAAGCGGAGTCGACGGGGGAGCCATGGCAGTCGACTCGCCGCCGTGAGGACGGCTAGGTAAGTCAAACTAAGATACTTCGACTTCAGCTACGCTAATTGCGTTTCTTAGTTTGAACCCCCCCCCCCCCCCCCGCTAGTGTAGCCCAGGCCTTAGGTAGGAGATGTGGATTCAAACCCCTCCTCTGAATCAGGCAGAGAGAAGATCTGAATGATGACATCTCCTACCTCCCAGCTCAGTGCTTTAATCACCAGACTAGAGACTCCTCCTCGCTCTTTGTCACCATGACTATTTAGATATTTATATAAAGTGGAACAGCTTCAACAGGAGAGACTGAGAGCAACCCACCCATAACAGCCTACAGACTGTCAGTTTGGACACAGCTGGTGGGGGGAAGGAGAGGAAAGAAGAGAAGAAGAAAGGTCTGAGCTCAAGTCCCTGCTCCAGAGCAGGAATTCCAACTCAGGGATTCTCCCCCTGCTGTAGTTAATCCACATCCCTGAGAGGCAGTAGCTAGGTTGACAGAACAATTCTTCCATCGACCCAGCAGTCACCCTGTGTTAGTTCAGCATATTACATCTCTCCAGGAGTTTGGGTTTTTCACTGCCGATGTAAGTTCCCAGTGCAGAACAGCCCTATGTCTCGTATATCCTGTTTGCCCTAACCAATGGGCTGAAGGCAAAGAGACGGGGTACAAACACACACACACACACACACACACACACACACTCACTCTGCTGGCCTGTAATGAACTTTTCTAATTTGCTGACAAATTCCAAACATTTTTGGAACCAAACAACATTTCCCCTGGTTTTTCAGTTTGGCAGCCACACCAGAAAAGTCAATTAACAACTCAGGTCTACTTTGGAGCTTCTCTAGCACGTTGAAGGGAGATGACAATCCTCCTTTGCATGTCTCATTCCCATAACATAGAATCATAGAATATCAGGGTTGGAAGGGACCTCAGGAGGTCATCTAGTCCAACCCCCTGCTCAAAGCAGGACCAATCTCCAGACAGATTTTTACCCCAGTTCCCTAAATGGCCCCCTCAAGGATTGAACTTGCAATTGGGTTTAGCAGGACAATGCTCAAACCACTGAGCTATCCCTCCCCCGCTTTTTTAAACTAGTGCTCCAGGTGAGGTTTGAACTCAACCTCAGCATCACTCCACACAGGACTGCTCTATAAGTACTGTGCGCTAACCCATTGCACCACTGGAGCCCACAAAAGTTATTTTTTTGTTGTTGTAACACCAACAGACCCCAGTTGCATACCAAAGTGGCGCACCAGGTTTCAGGGGAGAAGTCTACAGGGTGCTGTAAACAACTGAGATCCAGCCAATCCATCCCCAGAACTGCTGGGATTCCAGAGGGGCGGGGAATTGTTCATATAGCAGCTTCCGCTAGCGCCTACTCTCTTCCGCCAAAAATGGAGTAGATTTAAGTACCCAGACTTGATCTCTTCACAGCAATGCTGAGAGGCTCAATTCACTGGCATTTGTAAAGTGCTCAGGTCTAAAAATATGTTCACCATTACATTTGTATTGCCATAGCATCTAGGAGTTCTAGTCATGAACCACCTCCTACTGTGCAAAACACAGAACAAGAGATGATCCCTGCCCCATAGATCTTATGCTCTAAGTAAGGTTTGCAGCACAGCCTTAAAACCACAGGCTTCTGCAGTGCCACTATCTATAAAGTAAACCCCCACCGAATGGAAGTGCACTGACCTGTCCTGTAGTAATACAGTCACGACAGGATGTGTCACGTTCAGAACTAGTCTCTTTGAAACATATTTCACCCTCATGCACTGGGTTAAGTTCAGGCCAGTACAAACAGGAATCATTTTCTAGACTGCAGTGTTCACATCACATCTAGCATCTCAGTTGGCAGGCTCCACAGAGAAGCCAAGGATTAGTCAGGCAGAGACAGAACTATGCTCCAGCTCTTCCCAGGTCAGGGCTGAGGGGAAAGCGGACACTGTCACCCTTCATATGCCATGCTGTCCCTACTATGAGACTAAAAGCCTTTGGTCTCCAGGTCTGCTAAACCATCACCATTCACCAGCCCTACATTGGCTCAAGTTTTAAGAAAGACAGTGAGGTCAGCCACTGACCAGGCAGAAAGCATCCCAAATGCTCCTGTCTCTGAATAGAGACCAACCTCTAAGAGGATATTAGATAAAGCTACAATATATTGTATTGGACCAACATCTGTCGGAGGAAGGTACAAGCTTTGACGTGACAGAGCTCTTCTTCAGGTCTGGGGGAGGAGGCAGAGTGTCTGAGCTAAATATAAGTTGGGACATGATAGCATCACTGCTTGCCTCAAATACACAAAACTCAGAAATCCACCCAAAACACATTGCCACACTCATCCATTTCACCCTCACCCACAATAACTTCAATTTAACACACACTTTGCCCAATCCACTGGAACAGCCATGGGTGCCAGGATGGCTCCCCAATATGCTAACATCTTCATGGGCCACCTCAAGGAAGAATTTCTGGACAAATGCACCGCAAAACCAATAATATACCTGAGATACATCAATATTTTCCATCCTCCAGAAAGAAGATCTAAACTCCCTCAGATTTCCACCACAACTCTCTCTAGAAGACTCCCATACCAGCATCAACTTCCTGACACCATGATCAGCTTAATCAAATCACAATATACAAGAAATCCACCAGCCACCACATTTGCCTCCACAAATCCAGCCGCCACCCCAGACCCCACACACACACACACACACGTTATCTACAGCCAGGCACTCATACCACAGAATTTTCTCCAAAGTCTGAGAAACACACCTTAAAACCACCTTCACTAAACAAGAGAGAGACAGACAAGCTGGGTGAGTGCCTCACCTGCCTTGTGTAATGTCTTGGAACTAGGGTGACCAGATATAAAGTGTGAAAAATTGGGGTGAGGATGGAGGGTAATTGGTGCCTAGACAAGAAAAAGCGCCAAATATCAGGACTGTCCCTACAAAATCAGGACATCTGGTCACCCTACTTGGAACCAACAAGGATACAACAACACTGCATTCACTAAACAAGGACACTGCCAGAGATTGCATCATGGAAAGGGCCACCCTAATACCCCAGGAGAACTTTCTTGAAGACAGGAAAGAGAAACCACTGACGGCACACCCATAGTTGTCACCTACCACCCCACACCAAAACCATATGGGATATCATTAAACAGTTACAACCCATATTTGATGGAGACCACATCCTGAAAGAAATCTTTCCCAAATCCCCTATGGCCTTCAAAACAACCCCACAACCTCATCACCAAAAGCAAGTTCCTTACAGACCACGACACACCAACTCAAAGCGGTACCAGACCCTGCCAGAAGAGGTGTAAAACCTGCAGACATCTCCACGGCTACAATGATGAATACTCCCCTCCCCGACACCTCTTTCAAAATTGATGGCTCCTACACATGTGTATCACACCACATGGTGTACCTCATCAACTGCCCCCGCAACAACTATGTGCGTGAAACAAGACAATTACTATACACTCCAGTGAGCTCACACAGAAAGGTGATAAAAGAAAAACACCGTATCATCCATATACAAACTTTTCCAAAGCAATCACTCCACAGCAGGGTGAATAAAAATAAAAAAATATATATATTTTTTTTATAAAATGCTTTTTGAGGAAAAAAAACTATCTGAAGATCGTTTTAATTAAGATACATTATAGCTCAAATATCTCATCATAGAATAAGGATTATGAACTCTAATTCTATAGTATGAGACAATATATTTATGTAACGTTTAAGAAAAAAGTGTTATAATGAGTTCTAATAGTTCATGGATTAGGGACCCAATTTTATGGGGCTCCAGGGGCTTCTGTATAGATTATTTAGGTTAATTTTTCTAGCTACCCAATGGGACTCGGTATCTTCTAGACTGAGCACTATCAGAGATGCTTAGTTTTGCAGTTCTCAAACAGTGGATTTGTGTCTCCAGAGATAACATGCTTGTTAACAGCAAAAATCTTTTTAAAATAAATAAATAATATATAGAGGTGAGAAAAAACAGTCCTCAACTCTATTGTCCCTCTGCAAATTTGTGTACACAGAGTCAATCCCTTACGTCTCTCTAAAAGTGCAAAGTTTCAAAAAGTTCAATGAATAGACTATTGTTGGGGGCAGAATAGATCTGGACAAGGAGAAGATGTCTGGAGATAAATGTGAGAAGGGAGGGACAGGAAGTAGAAACAAAAGTGAAACTGTTTGAGCAGCATATTCCAGAAGTCTTGGTCTTTCTGATACCATTCTCTCACTAGAAGGGAAAACCTATAATGGCAGCAGGCCATAAAAGAGACCCAGTTTGGGAATCAGAACCATTCAAGAAATATACATTTGCTGATGATGTTTTAAAGAAATTCACACTAGTGAACTGGTGGAAGTCACTTAAGCACTTGGATTCAGAGACTGTTGAGGTGATAATCTCACTTAACAGCAGAAGCTTCTTCTGCCAGTGTAGAAAGAATATTTTCTTCCTTTGGACTAATCCATTCCAAATTGAGAAATCGTTTGGGACCTGAAAAGGCAGGAAAGCTTGTTCTTTTTCAGATTATGAACAAACAGGAAAATGAAGGTGAAGACGACTGAGTTAGCTGCAGAAGCCAATCTTAAATTTCTCATGTTGACCTGGCTGACAGTCGATTTAATGTTTGTGTTTTTTAATATTTCATTTAACTATTTTAGTTAAAAAAAAAAAAACTGATTTTAAAAAACTTGAATGTTTAACTAAATTCAAAAATTCATATGCTTGTTTTGTTAAAATGTTATATGTTTGCGGTTGAAGAAAAAAAAATCCAGAATACATAACACTGTTGTTTTAGTTAAATGAAACAATTTAAATGTCTGTCTGGTGATGTTCTCCTCCTAATACAGCATGGCAAGAAAATCCTCCAAATATTAATGATTGACCTTTTGAATTGGAGATAATTCACCTCCCAATGACTTCATAAATCTCTGCTTCAATTACCTTTGGTAAATGAAATAACCAATCATTCATTTTCTGATATAGCTGTAAAACTAATCTAAAAAGTTTTCAAAATAAATCACTTTAAAAATGTATAGTGTGTACCTTATAAAAATGAAACCTACATCTGAGTTGTGAAGAATATGTATTAAGGTTATGACAACTAAAAAGAATGCACTTTTTTGTAGAAATCCATGATTAAATTGAGTCTTCCTGACTAGTGATTTAAATTAAATACACCCTGCTCCACAGCTCACTTTTCCATACTTGTCCTCAAGGGAACAAGTATTGAACACCTATTGAACAAGTATTGCCCAACACCTTCAAAAGGCAAGTCTGTGAATTTAACTTTGCTAAACACCAAAAGCCCTGGACTTAACAGAGACACTGGTTTTGGGCTCATTACAACAATTTGTAACACACCTGCTTGTTACCCTTAATTGCCCACTTCAAACCTTTTATGCATAATCATCTAACCCCCAATTGCCCATTCCAACTGACTGCCTCCCATGTATTAGCCCTTCTGCTTAAATCTGTCCTAACTTGTATTTAGGTCAGACACACTGCTTCCTTCCCCAGACCTGATGGAAAGCTCTGTGAAGGTACAAGCTTTTGAGCTACAATAAACAGAAGTTGGTCCAGTAATAAATATTATCTCACTTACCTTGTCTCTAATATCCTGTGACTAACATAGCTACACCACCAAGATATTTAACAATCTCACAAAAATTATTTGAGAGCACTGACTGCAGAGGTCAAAGTCACCCCCTATGCTAGCACAGAGCTGGGGGGTGGGGGCAGCTTGCATCCCTTGAACCTGAGAGTGCTGGGGGCTGGCTTGACCCTCCCTGCCCCCCCTTCCCACACACACACTAAAGCAACCCCAAGGGGTACCCTAACTTGCATCCCTGATGCGGTAGGTCACTAGATACTATGGCACTGCAGAATAGTCAGGGCACATCACACCCCAGCTACAGCATCTATCAGTGCCTCTTGAAGAGCACCCTGTGCAGGGGGCAGAAAGTCAGCATAATCTGGTTACATTAGCACCCTTGAATCCCACCACATCACTCACACAGGTGACCAGCATGATTCAACAGCACTGGCCTCTCCCCCTTGAGCTAAAAGTGTACACGTTCACAGGTAGCACTGGTAGTACACTTAGCAAGCATGCTCGGTTGTAGGCGGTGGTGTTTTTTCAATACCCTGTTAGAAGTAGGTCACACCCCCCAAGCTTGAAACTGTATCAACATACATGTGTCTGAAAAGTCCCTTTCCACAAGGAAAAGTGTCTTGTAGTCAGCGTTATACTCCAGGTGAGCAGAAGCCTTTAACTAATACCCCAAGTCTCAATATTAAGGTGAGAAAAACAGCACCCCAATAATCACACCTTTGGTGCAGTGCTGCACACTCCCAAAGTGTCCTGTGCCCGCGTGCACCGAGCAGTGGGTAAAACCCAAGCTAGACTTCAGTGGTTCCACACTCAGCAATGTTGAAGGGTAAATCCTCCTAGGACATTAACAATGACCAAGAAGGGTGGCACCAGGCTCAGTAGTTCATAGAACCACACTCGATAGCAGGAGAGCGTATAGCCAAGACCCACTCAGAGCAGGCTGTGGGGGAATGCTAATGGTCACTTAGTGAAAACCAGACTTGTCAGAAGCCAGCATTTCTGCAATGGGATTTTATTTTAAGCTTAAGTGCTGTGGAGAGGGGGGCTGGGCAGGGGAGAGACAGAAGCTTTCTCCACTTCATATTTATTAAAACACCTTGAAATGGCAGATACAGGCCCTGCAAGAAGTGGGCTGAAAGGTTCTCTAGTTTCACCATGGCCTCTGCTGAAACAGCAGCAACTGCTGACTCTGCTACCCTCCTACAACAGGGGGTGAAGTCACCACCTCCCACCCAACTTTCAGCAGTGGGGAAAGATACATGTCACTCTACAGCAGCAGACCTGTCCTCCCTACCGACACCCCTAGGCAGAGCCAGGTCTAACATGTTAGCTGAAATAGCCACCCATCCTACTCTGTGCTTGTTCTCACAGCCACCTCTCTATACTGCAATTAAATACCCGGAACTGGCCCGTGTCAGCTGACTCAGGCTCATGGGGCTATAAATCGGCAGTGTAGACATCCAGACTAGGGCTAGAAAAAAGATCCTGGGACCCCATAGTGAAGAGGGTGCCAGAGCCCAGGCTCCAGCCCTAGTCCAGAGCTTTACACTGCAGTGTAGAGCCCTGCAGCCCAAACCCAAGTCAGCTGACACAGGCCAGCCACAGGTGTTTAACTGCAGCACAGACATGCCCTAAATGTTTTACTGCCTGTGGTAACTACCTGTTCTGGATAGAGCTAGCCCAGCTAATAAGGCCTACCCCTAAAGCACAGACCTGTTTTAGAATTAAAGCCCTACACATCTGACATGTGGAATATATACCCAACATATCAAGTGCTGGAATACAAAAGGTAACTAATTTGACACCACCACTGATGTCTTACAACAAACCCACAGCCAAGCTGTCACTCTGCTGCATGCCATGGCTATTCAGAACTTCACAGCTGCAGCAAGAATCAAGTTTGGTTCCTATAGCGCCACGAGCACAGAATCCCAACACCAAAGCTAAAAGCTAGCAGTACTGGGCCTATGACACAAGTCACAGTTCCGTCCAGTAGGGCACAACTCTCCCTACTTGCCAGCTCATTACAGTAGCATATGTCCATAATATGAAAAAACACCTGTCTCCCTCCCAAGGAGAGGGATCCCAGCCACAGCTCAGGAATGAGATAGAACAGTTCTCTCCACTACAGTCACATTCCTTCATTGGGGATAGCAGACAACTGTGGAAGAACAGGGTGAAACTGGAGCACATGACATACCTGAGAGCTCACACAGGGCTTCCAACTACTCTGTGACAATATCAGCAGGAGAAGTGGAAAAGGAGATGCTTTTAGAGAGCACAACATATGAAGCAAAATGAAATTTCTACAGGTTTGTGAGGGACCTCCTCAGGTTCCCATAAATCACACCCACACTGAGTCAAACAAAGAGGAAGGCTGGTGATAACCTAGGTTGCTCCTTTACTATGTCACTTCAACACCCTCCCAATAAAAATGGCATGCGCTCCAGTGCCTGGATTTAAATGCTTTCCAGCTGACAGCTGCTTGGCAACTCCCTTCACTGAGCCTCACCTGCCACAGGTGTTTGCAATTTTCCTTCTTCCAGCTACTGCAGAGCAGCCTCACCTCACACAGCCTGTGTTTGTCAAGCAAGAAACAAAGTTGCATTTTTATTTTATTTTTAACAGAGTGTTGCCAGGAAGGAGCAGGCAAATACGGTGCAACATTTCTGGTCAACAAGGATAGAAAATCCTCCCTGTTAAAGGCAAAGCAGATGTATGTCTGCTCACACACACACACACACACACACACACACACACACACAGAAGAGTGGGCCTCTTCCAGCAAGAAATCTTCACAGGAGAAGAAAGGGAGGAGGGAGAGTTTGGGGGAACTGGGCCCGTTCATAACGGAGGCCCTAGTCCTGTAAGTATGATTGAAGACAATGGGATGAATGCTGTGTAAAAAGTTAAGCATGGGTGAGTGTTTGTCGGATTAGGGCCTTAAAGAGGAGGGAGGAGATGTCACTTTAGATTTTATTTAGCTAAGATGTTTGAAAAGAAATACGGCTAGAGTAGGGTTACCATACGTCCGGTTTTTCCCGGACATGTCCGGCTTTTCGGCAATCAAACCCCCGTCCGGGGGGAATTGCCAAAAAGCCGCACATGTCCGGGAAAAATGCAGGCCGGGCACTTCCCCTCCCGCGGCTGCTCAGCTCCTCCCCTGACTCTTCGGCTCTGTTAAGAGCTGAGCCGCCCGAGCGCTATGGGCTTCAAGCAGCCCCCTTGCCTCCGGACCCCAGCTGCCGGCCGGGCACTTCCCCTCCCGGGCTCCGGCGGTGCAGGGTCCGGAGGCATGGGGGCTGCCCAGAGGCATGGGGGCTGCCCGAAGCCCTTAGCGCTCGGGCAGCTCGGCTCTTAAATAGAGCCGAAGAGTCAGGGGAGGAGCAGAGCCTCCAGCCGCGGCGGCT
>NW_020664522.1:3236698-3359803 GCF_002925995.2 Terrapene triunguis | reverse complement strand
CCCGCCGATGACTACGGTCTGTGGGCATTACACAAGCGCTGTGTTCAGCCGCATACAATAGCCCTACTTTGTCCACTCTTTCCTGAGAGCTCCACTGCTGGGGGGGATGCTCTGAGAAGGATGTGGGGGATGATAACACGCACCATTCTGGCTGGCACCACAAGCCAGAGGCAGGACTAGGAGACTGCCATAACTTAGAACAGCTCTTTGGGCTGCCTAAGTTATGCTGGAGGTCATTTCAGCCCCTGCAGCAGCTCAGACTCAAGAGGGCATAGAAGTGGCTTAAAGCCAACTTTGTCCTCACTGCCCTGGGACTTAACCTTCTGTGCTGTGCCTCCTGGAGGTACATTACAGCACAGAATCTGCTCCAGAGCTGAGGAAAGCTGCATCTGACTCCACACATGACCAAAGTTTGGGGGCATTGGGATCTGAGTTTGTCTCTCCACAATAGCACAAATTATTGTGAGTTGAGTGTTTGCCTCTAAATTGTCAGACTAGTTCTTCCTGCAGACCTAGCTCAGCCCAAACCCTCCTGCCCCCATCTCCCCACCTGGCTCTGGTCTGGGCTTGCCCTCAGAAAGATGCCACCTCCTTTGGAGGAGTCCCTTCACTGCTGTACCTTTCTTCTCTGCAGGTAGGTGCTGCTTCCTGGGCCTGTGTCCATTCCCTGGGGGATGTTCGCTCCCCCTCTTGTGTTCCCTCTGCAGCCCACCTCTGTTTGCGCTGCTCGAGCTTCTGAGACCAGTCGCTGAACCCCTCATCCTCTTCCAGCTCTGAGGTCCCTGAGGGCTTAAAGTCAAACCTGAAACACAGCAGGAGAAAGATTAGAACAGCGGCACTGCAAAGGATCAAAGTTGGTACCGATGATCCCCATGCTGGTCATGGTCCTTCCCTTTGCACTAACCTGGCTATCACAACCTTCCTCTAGTAGCTCCTCTCATACCAATAAGGGTCTGGTCTCCAGAATCTCACCCGTCCTCATTCTCCATTAAAGGAGAGGTCACAAAGCAGCCTAAACCACTTAGGAAAACACCACAGAGCAGCCACTTAGGAATTCTGGTATAAGGGGAATCTCTGAACAACACAGCAAGTCCACCTCACCCCCATTCCTGGGGCAAAAGAGACAGTGACCTGTCCTCTGTTCTCCTACTGATTTCTGGCTCCTCGGATGGCCTCGTGGGGCCACAGGAAATCCCGGCATAAGCTAGAGCTGCCTTCAGGCCACCAGTGCCTTCACCGCTTCCTCTAGTCCTGCACTGAGCACAGTTTGGCCAGACCAGAGACTCTGGTGAAAACTCTTCTTAAATGCATTTAGGAACCCAGGGTCCCCTTCATGTTTAGCCTGCAGCTTGAGTATGCCATTTACACTAGTGCCAAGTGGGTGCAAAACACTCCCAAATGAGAATGAAAGTGCTTTGCACCCACTTGGCAGTGGTGTAAATCACAACACACATGCACAGCAATGGATGAGTGAGAGAGGAAGAATGGTCCAGTGGTTAGGGCTCCAACCTGGGACTTGGGTTCAATCCACTGCTCTGCCACAGAGTCCCTGTGTGGCCTTGGGTAAGACACTTAATATCTCTGTGCCTTGGTTCCCCATCTGTAAAATGGGGATAATAGCACTGCTCTCCCCCACAGGGGTGTTGGGAGGATAAATGCATTACAGATGATAAGGTGTGTGGATCTGTGTTAATGGAGGGCGGGGGGGCAGACAAGTGGCTTAGATAGACTAGTCCCCATCTGTCAATGCAAACCTACCTACGTGCCTTCTGCTTCATGCCTCATTGCCATCAATAAGGGTTCTGGGATCGGTTTGTAGACAGCAACTGTTATTGATGATGTGTGAGGCAGAACACAATCTGGCTTTGCTCTTTTGTGTCTTCCTGGACTCTTCACTGCTGGTCGCAGTTTAACAAACTTGCTCTTACCCCAGCAAAGTAAGCAGATATGGATTCAGGAGGGTAGAGCCTTGGTGCTAAGAAAACCAAGGGGAATTTTGCCATTGACTCCACTGAGAACTGGATGTGCCCCAAAGGCGGCAGGTATTGGCAGTGAATAGGTGTCATTTTCCCAGTGTCACTTTCCCATTTGGATTCATAACTGCACTTTATAGTGCTCCTGAAAACACACATGTTGGCAGTTTCCCCTCCCCCTCACCCCTCCCGGCCATGCCACCCACTGCCAATTGCTGAGCTGGCACATGCCAGCGTAGTTTGGCATGGCCAAGTGCTCATCCCTCTGCCTCTTAAAAAGCCCTGCGGGGAGGGGTGGGGGGGACCAAAAGGAGCTTAACCTCTAGAAAGATTTCCTATCCTTCCACTGGTGAGGGGAAAACTCTCTCTTCATTCACCAAACAGGAAAGAAAAGAGGTGAAGAAGAACTTCTATCCAACTGCCAAGAGCCTGCAGAGCTTCATCACCCTGCTGGCACGGCGCATACAGACCACATTCCAAAGCTCTGATGCAACCCAATGGCTGTGATTTAACACAAAGACACAAAAAAGCCCAGTGCACAGTTGAGCGGTAGGTGATCGGAAGGAGGATTGGCTCCTCCAGATCACATGGCTGCCTGCTGCAGAGCAACTTTGGCCCATTTTATTCTCATTGCCTCTCCCTTTCTCCTTCACCATCTAGGCTTGTGGTGACTTCAAGTGACATACCCGAGACAAAGGATGGCCAACCCCAAATGTTAAAAAAATCACGGTCGGGCCTCAAGAAATCTTGAGATTGGCTTAAAACCAATGAGATTTTTTTAATAGATAAATGTGTGGTGGGGGGGTCTTGTTTGTTTTCTGAGTTCGGAGCCTTAGGGAGCATTTGGATTACATACATTTTCCAGCTTTTCTCTGCAACCGCGAGGGCTAGAAACTTACTTTTTAAAAAGAATGAAAGCTGAGATTCTCCTATTCACGTGACTCCAGCAGCTGAGTCTTTGGGGGGAGAAAATCAGCTATCACAAGCCTTGTGACAGCTGACAACAACAGACAGGCCCAGATTTAAGTACCCACAATGCCCCACATCTCCAGAAGGACCCTAGTAATACAAAGATCTTCAGTAACTGGGGTGGCGTTCACTCCTGTCCCAAATCAGATGGTCAGCCAGTGGAGAAGCCAAGGATGTCTTTCAGGGTTCTTCATGATGTTTTCCCATTGAACCTTCCCATATTGACTAAGTGATACAATGACAATCTGTGATGTCACAAGTGAAAGTGGATTAGGATTTACTATTCCTGTAGTTCCTAGAGGCCCCGAGCGAGACACTATGCTCGACTGTATTCATACAAATAGTAAGAGAGTCCCTGCCACAAAAAGCTAACAATCTGAATAGACAGGGTAGGAAGTATGATTCCTGTTTTACCAATGACCAGCTAAAGCACAGACAGGGGAAGAGACTTGCCCAGGACACACAGGGAACTCTGTGGCAGAGCCAGGAAAAGACTCCAGGTCTTCCGAATCCCCGGTCAAGGCCTGGGGGAACAGTGGTCCTTGAGTGGGAAGCTCAGCTCTTAAAGGCATAGATAAAGGCCATATGCCAGTTGGGGGTAGCCAGAGCACAGCCCACTCCAGTCATTCCCTGTCATAACTATAAAGGGAGGGGTAACAGCCTTCCTGTGTACAATACTATAAAATCCCTCCTGGCCAGAGACTCCAAAATCCTTTTACCTGTAAAGGGTTAAGGAGCTCAGGTAACCTGGCTGACACCTGAGCCAAAGGACCAATAAGGGGACAAGATACTTTCAAATCTTGGGGGGGGAGGCTTTTGTTTGTGCTCTTTGTTTGGTGGGAGTTCGCTTTTGGGACTAAGAGGGACCAGACATCAATCCATGCTCTCCAAATCTTTCTGAACAAGTCTCTCATATTTCAAACTTGTAAGTACAGCCAGGCAAGGCGTGTTAGTTTTATCTTTGTTTTCTCAACTTGTAAATGTACCTTTTGCTAGGGTGTTTACCTCTGTTTGCTGTAACTTTGAACCTAAGGCTAGAGGGGGGTCCTCTGGGCTCTTTAAGTTTGATTACCCTGTAAAGTTATTTTCCATCCTGATTTTACAGAGATGATTTTTACCTTTTTCTTTAATTAAAAGCCTTCTTTTTAAGAACCTGATTGATTTTTCCTTGTTTTTAGATCCAAGGGGGTTGGATCTTGATCCACCAGGAGTTGGTGGGAGAAAGGAGGGGGAATGGTTAATTTCTCCTTGTTTTAAGATCCAAGGCGTTTGGATCTGTATTCACCAGGGAATTGGTGAAGAGTCTCTCAAGGCTACCCAGGGAAGGGAATTAGCACATTGGGAGTGGTGGCAGCGGACCAGATCTAAGCTGGTAGTTAAGCTTAGAAGTTTTCATGCAGGCCCCCACATCTGTACCCTAAAGTTCAGAGTGGGGAAGGAGCCTTGACATTCCCTGACCCCAATGGCCTCCTTTTGCCGAGGACAGAGACAGGGGTATGCTCCGTGGCAAATCCCCGGCAGGGGACTGGCAGGTGGTCCCCATTCCCTCTGCGATGCTCAAGAATCTGCCCCCATGTCCCGACTGCAGCCCCTTGACCTTTCTGAAATACCACCCCCAGCACTCCGGCTGCAAAGGTTGGATGCCACTGGGCTGGAGTTTGGGGTAATTTTGATTTCACAGCCTAGTCTCCCCCTTACTCCCCTCAGAACTCAGGATCACCCAGGAGGAGAAGTAAAAGGGGTGAGAGTGGGGCTGGCATAACACTGTTCCCGCACTTCAATACTAAATGGCTTGGCGCCACTCCAGCATCCAGACCTACAGGGAAGCCACCACAGCTGTCTGGGGGGGAAAAAATGTAACCCGGATTTTCTTTGGGGGCTGTGCAAAGCCCCTCCCCCCAAGGAAACGATGAGGGCCTGTTTACACAAAGATGAGTTGCATGAATGGGGTGAGTCACTTTACGGGGGCGTGGTGTTTACACAAGAGAAAGCAAAGACTTATGGAAGATTAATGGCAGGCTGACCCCAGCTCAGCAAGCCAGCCCAGGTGGCCGTCAGCAGCTGCAGAAGAGGCTGGAGAGAAGGAAACGCGATTTTAGAGTGCGGCACAATAGCTCAGTGCTATCGGTGTGAACGTATAACAAAGCAAAGAGGTCGGCTAAGGCTCATCCATAAAAGCCAGAAGTCAAGATGGCCAGCGGGCAGGTTTTGAGAGAGGATGGATTTTACTATCAAACCTCCCTGTTGTTCTGGGGCATCTGGATGTGGGATTTGGGTCCAGGCTCATCCCTACTGAAATGATACCTATAGGTTTCCCAACACTCTCCCTAACCCTCAGCACTCCATCTAGAAATATTTGCATGTGTATTTGTAAAGGGAATTGAACCCAGGACCTCTGGATCTTTATATATATAAAAAAAAAAAAGCACAAACTTCACTGCCTGAGTTAAGGGACTAGCTCACCTCTAGTGCCAAGCTCATAAACCTCTCTATGTTGTCTGCCCGTCAAAGCGGCACAAAGAATCACATAATCCTAGCATGGGTTACTTTGGTCTCTATTGGCCCCGGTGGAAAGATGCCCACAAGCTTCCGAGCTTTTCCCCATCCTCAAAGAGTGAGGCTAGTTCTCCTGCACTGGGGTTATTTATTTTAAATTACAAAGCATGCCTCAGACCTCTCTGCGTTACCTATCGCCTTTCTCCTCCTTCCTTGCGGGCTGATGTTTATCAACAACCTTTTAATCTGCTACTGTACACTTGGATCTTTGGTCACTCAGGCCAAAAATTTCCAAACATAACTGCCTACAATTAGGCTCCTAAGTCCATATTTAGGAGCCTAAATAAAAGTGTCCTGATATTTCAGAAAATTCTCAGTACCAACAAAGCCCACCGAAGGCAACAAAAACTGCCAGGTGCTTGGCATCTTTGACAAGCAGGCCACTTTTATTTAGGTACCTAAATACGGTTCCAGGTTCCTAAATTTAAACATTCAGGTTACAAAATTTTGGCTTTGAGCCTGATTCATTCCTCTTTTTCTAAAACACCTAAAACTCCCAGTAAAATCAATGGGAGCTTGTACTGTGCAATGAATCCCTGCCTATCAACAGAAAGAGAATGACCATGAGCCAAATGGCAAGTCTGGGAAGGGCAGGTCTCCGCTCCGGGCCCTCCCTTAATACAGCTGGGGATTTTGTTCCTATTTATTTGTATATTGCCAGAAACTGTCAACCCCCCACTGTATCATATATGACAAATGGATCAAACACATTTTCTGTAATTACTCCCCCAAAAAGTTGCCCCCCCCACACACCTTTTTTCTCTATTCTTCCTTTCCCTTCCTTGTTTTGCTGTGCCTTTTTCACTCTTTTCAATGGGACTACTAAAGCTAAACACACGCATAAGGCCCACTCCTGTAAAGACTTACGCAGGTGCTTAACTTTTATACATTGTGAATAGTCCCCCTTGGTGTAAATGGGACCATTCACGGGGCATAAAGTTAAGCATGTGTGCAAGTTTTTGCAGGGTAGGGCCTCTGTGTTTGCATTATTGGGGGTGCTATTTTTTTTACTGTCACTGCTGCTTTGATGCCTTGTGCAAGTCACTTAATTTTGCTGTGGCTCTAGACATCTGTAAAATAAAGATATCTGCCTCAGCAAGATGATTTGAGACTTTGTTAATGAATGTTTGTAAAGCGTTTTGTGATCCTGGTATGAAGGGTGGTCTAGAAATGCTCTCAATTAATATTATATGGCACATCTTACATTTTTAATGAAATGCGTTTCTTTTTAGAGTGGTAGAAGTATTTAAATTTTCCAAATATTGATGAAATGCTTTTCACAAAGAAAGGAAACATTTTCACAAGAATTTGAAAATAAAAATCTTGAGAATTTTTTTTTAAATCCTGAAGAAAATTGAATTCTTTTCATGAAAAATTCTGTATTTTTTCACGAAAAAATTAGAGTTGTTTTCATGAATAAATTCAGATGTTTTCCTTTAATTTTTTTTCACAAACAAATTTTGATTTGTTTTCCCCATAATTTCGTTTGCTGTTTTTGTGCCTTGGTCCTGATCCTACAATCACTTATGCACATGCTCAACCATCAGTGGTGAAGTTAAGCACATGTATAAGTGGTAGCAGGATGAGGGCCTTACAGAGCTGGTTGACACTTTTTAAAAATTCAAATGAAAAATTATCACTATTTTTTTCAGTCAGCTCCACTTCTTGTCTAACTTGGGCCCTGATCCTACAAAACACTTAATATGCTTAAACAAGTTCTGTAGACTTCAACAGAACTATGCATATCCTTAACGTTAACCATGTGTTTAAACACTTTGCTGAATTGGGGTCTTATACATCAATTTAACCCTTATTGAACTCTCCTCATTTAAACTCCTAGCCCCCTGCATTTTTATCACCTAGGAAAATTAAAAACTGTCCCCCTAAAAGGGTTGTTGGCAGTAGGAATAGAACCTGGGATCTCTGAATTTTAAAGCATAAGCATCAATCTAAAAAACCCTCCTTTGCCAGCTAATCCCATCAACCTTTTGATGTAGCCCAGCCACCACTAGACAGGAACAGAGCAGCACACTGAGTGGGTCTGGGTAACACAAGCACTAGCATATAGTGAGGATTTTTAACACTAGAACGGTGCATGTTTGAAGAGTGTTCTACATTCAAGCTCGTCTTACTGGTTTTCCTGGACTGGCAGCCCACTCTCTGAGAAGGAGTTGGTGTTGTTCAAGCCATCTTCTGCCTGGGACCGCTGCTGTTTCTCCCGTTCCCTTCTACGCCGCTCTCTCGCTGCCTCCTCCTCATCCTCTACACTCCACTGTGCTGTCAGCCTGTCAACCAGAAGGGAAATGCATTCTTAATGCAGGCAGCCAGTTCCAAGAGAAGCAAATGAAGGGAAAACGTCCTGGAATCTCAGGAGAAAACACAGCACTAGGTGGGCCCCATTCTGTGAGCTTCACTCCTGCCAAGGAGCACTTACTTACCCTAGCAGCATGCCTGGAAGCCAAGGCACTTGTGTAAGTGCTACACAACATGAGAAAGTAGGATTGCAGAATCAGGCCTTATATGAGAGGACTGGATTGCTTCTTAGGGGATGGGTAACAGTGTGTATGGTAGAGTCATAAGAACATAAGAATGGCCATAGTGGGTCAGACCAAAGGTCCATCTAGCCCAGTATTCTGTCTTCCGACAGTGGCCAGTGCCAGGTGCCCCAAAGGGAATGAACAGAACAGGTAATCATCAAGTGATCCATCCCGTCGCCCATTCCCAGCTTCTGGCAAACAGAGGCTAGGGACACCATTCCTGCCCACCCTGGCTAATAGCCATTGATGGACCTATCCTCCATTGGTGGGAGGGATAGCTCAGTGGTTTGATCATTGGCCTACTAAACCCAGGGTTGTGAATTCAATCCTTAAGGAGGCCACTTAGAGATCTGGGGCAAAAATCAGTACTTGGTCCTGCTAGTGAAGGTAGGGGGCTGGACTTGGTGACCTCTTTTCAGGGTCCCTTCCAGTTCTATGAGATAGGTATATCTCCATATATTAATATCTAGTTCTGTTTTTGAAATTATCTAGTCTTTCACATATGACGTGACAATATGTCCCATTCTAAATGTTTCATGGGGATGCATCCATTTCAATGAAATTTTCAATGGGAAAAAAGTAAGAACAAATCGTTTCTCATTTTGTTTCAATAAGGTAAAAACATTTCTTTTTGACTATCATTGCAAGTCATTTCATGCTGACCTTTATACTAAATATCGATTTCACTATTACATTATATTTAATATGTTATAGGTAAATATTTTACTATAATATGAAAATCAACATGAAATAAATTCAAATGATATGGTCGAAATGAAACATTTTGACTTTATCAAAACAAACCATTTGAATGGTACCAAATTTAAATTTTTCAGAATTTTCATTCTGTGGGAAATTTCAATATTTCAGCTTTTATTTCCCATTTGGAATTTCCCCCCTCCCCCTCCCCCTCCCCCACCCACCGCAAAATGCTGGAATTTCCCACGGGACAGAAGTTCTAGTTTCCAACCAGCTCTGGTATCCCACAGGATGCTCAACAGCACGACTCACACTGCCTCAGTGGGGGTGCTGCTGAGAAATCCCACACTGCAGGGAAATTCTTCCTACAGCACCTGGTACCACCTACGCGATAGGTATCGCCCCCACAGCCTGCCCATGCTTGCTGCGGGATAGACGTCCTGCTTTCTCGGTTTGATCATCTGGTCGTTTTCCCTATGTGTCATCCAGCCTCAGCTGGCAGTGACTGAAAAGGGCATGTGAAAAGAGTGTATGGATCTCTGTCCAGGGGGCAGCTATTCATATCACACTATATCATGGCAACTGATGGCCTTTCTGGCAGGCTCAACAAAAAGATCTAGCATTGGATGGCCTGGGAAACTAAATCACCTTCTAACCCTTAGGTGAGAGTTGAAGCACCTTGACAGGGCCGCATGGGGGAAGTGTGCTGCGTAGCTGTTCTGTACATGATGGTCCTGATTCAGGAAAGGACTTAAGCAAGTGCACTTAAAAGGGATTTCAGCACATGTTTAAGTGCTGTGCAGAGCAGGGATTCGTTCCATAATCTGGGCCAAAGGAAGGATTTCAGCCCTCAGCTCTGTTAGTTCTGCCCCCTGCAGTAACATTAAAAGAATGACAAATATTATATATAACAACGATCCAGTTCTCGGAAATCCCAGGCCCTGAAGCGGAAAGGTTGCCCAATACTGTGAGAAATCCAAATCCAAGTTTGTGGGCCCCTGAACTCCCAGGGAGAGAGCCCTACGCAGAGCAGACCTTGACAGGTTTTCTTAATCAGCTGAGTAGTTATATTTTAATCAGAATTCCTGTGCCAAGCTGTTCTCTTGCTACAGTGGTGCAGGGAATGTCGGAGGAGGGTACCCAGCGCTATCACTCAGCAGGGCTTCAGCTGTGCTCTGTACTGTTTCCTTCCTCCCTTGCATAGAAGAAAATCCTGGCTTGGCTTCTCCCAGAATGTCCCAGCCTCCAGATAATAAACCCTCTGTCAGCAGAGCGACCTCTCGGATCCCAGAGGAAACGATAAGGCCGCAGCAACATTCCTACACTGGTGATAACATGAATTTTCACGCGGGATCCGCTCCTCCCCTTCTCGCCTCTTTCAGCACCATACTGATCTTGGCGTGAGAGGGACAAGCCATATCAGTGACCCTACCAGTCTAACTTCAGCACAGCAGAACACCAGCCCAGCCCTGCCAGACTCCTGCTTCCACAGGGTCTCAGACTACAGCTGTAATAGGGTGAGGCCTGAGTCATTCATGGCCCCTATAAGCAGGGCTCCAGCTGAAATAGCCAGGGCTCCAATCCTTTTGCTTCACTGTAGTGGTGAGTCTATCTGACCCTACCCAGTTGCTGCCAATGAGCACTCCCGCTCAGTACAAGGCGCCAGGTTAATGAGGGCTCCAGATTGAGAGCGGGATTTGAAGGGGGCAGATGTTCCCCTGGAGATATTTTTGCAAACATACATAAAGGAGAGCTTTGAGCAAAACATTGGTTTTTGATCAAAGAGCAAGGTCCTTTGTTATGTTGATGATTTGTAATGAGAGTAACATCCAGAGGCTCCAGGAGCGAGGGCCCATTGTGCTAGGTGCTGTACACACCAGAAGGCTGGTGTACATGTAAAGCTGCACCAGCTTAACTAAAGGCGTGATTGGAAAGTAATTTAGTTATACTGGTGCAAAAGGCTGTGTGGACATGCTTATTGCAGTTTAAACAAGGCTCATTTTTAAATCTTTACCTTAAATCGGTTAGGGATAGGTTTAAGCAAAACCTAAATAAACTACTCAAACCAGAATAAGTATGTTCCCACAGGGGTTTGCACCATCTTAACTAACCTGATGCAAACGGGTGTGTAGACAGGATCATAGAGAAAGATGGCCCCTACCCCAAACAATCTAAACAGACAAGACGGAGAAAGTGTGGGGATGGGAAACTGAGGCACAGTAACTTATCCAAGGATGCACAACAGGTGACTGGCAGAGCTGGGTAGAGAATACAGGTCTCCTGACTCTCAATCTACTGCCTTAGCTCTTAGACCACACTGCCTCAGAGAAATTATTGCAAAGTGCTTTCCCCAGGCAGCTGTCAAGAGGCATCACTAAGGTGTCTCAAGCCAGGCATCCAAAATCATCAGTTACCTTTGAGAATCTTGGCCAGCATATTTGATGTTTCTTTGACTAGCTTGTTTCCCAGCCTTTTTTTGTGTGTTCTCAGACAACAATGTGTCTGAGCTCACTCCATTTAAAGCTTCTTGCCATCCCAGTGTGGCACTACAGCACATGGCAAGCATGCCAAAGACCTCAGAGGAGTTGGCGAGGAGGACTGAAAGAGCACAGAGAGAGTGGAGATTCCAGCTCACTAGTGGGGTGTAGCAAAGTTACAGTGCACAGCCCAGCCCTGATTTCTCGTTACCCCACCCCACCCCGCCACACACACAGGAATGGGCTTCTCCTGCCATCACGACCCAGCACCACTGCCAGAAGGGACACTGCATTTTCTAAAAATTACATAACATGAATTAAATTGCACCCCCCTTCTCCTATCCTGCCTCCTCCACCCTGCCCTACTCCACACAGGAACAGAGAGCATGAAGCCACGAGAAACAAGACCCAAGCAAACCCCCTTCTTCATTCATTCCACACTCATATTTACTGTTTTCTCCATAGTTCCCATAGAAACAGTTGTCTGTGGTCCTGGCAAGGAGCCAAGGTGGGATGGGGGGGGGTTAAGATATATAAATGAAGTCATTCATTAAGCTCTGCCTCAATCTCCCTTTTTTATGTGACAGAACTTGATAAGAGTCTCTGATTCAGAAAGGATCTTAACCCCGTCTGTCCTGGACTCCCCCAGTCATAAGTGTGAGGGCCACATTTTTGCCAGAGTGAGTGGGATTTTTGGAATTCACCTGATATTCCCCAGGGGGCTGCAGTGGGACAGAATTATAACTACTCCCCAGGGATGAACTGGAGTCTCCCGGGGGGGCTCCAGTAAAAATTGTGTGACAGTCATTTACATTATCAAATGAGCTTGGCTTGCAGCCCTCTCTGTTTCCCTCTCTGTTGGATTCTCTCTCCATGACCTCACCGGCTCACTATTCTGTCACTGCATCTTCTGAACTGGCTGTGTGGAATGTGAACGGAGGACAATAACAACAAGAACAACCATATTGGGGGGGCAGGAGGGAGAAATTAAAATGATTGCTCGGCCCAGTCGAAAGATACCCACCAAATTCACCCTGCCAAAGGACAGCCTGGCGTATTGGCTTCTCTTCCAACTGACCCACATTGCAATTATCCCAGTGCTGAGAGCCTCTTTGCCATAAACATGTGGGTCGCTGCTTTCTATTGTGCTGCACAGTGCTCAGAGGTCCGGGGCCTCCAGCTGGAGGGAAGTGCCGTCATGCTGAAAGCCTCTCCCAGGCTTCTGTCAGGAAGAGGGGGTGCACCGAACAGTCCCAGCTGCAGCTCAGGCTGGGGTTTCTCTCTGATGTCACTTGTTTGTCAATGGCGCTGCTAAAAATGTCCCGTCTTCAAAACTTTGGAGCAGATTTGGTGAATTTCAGTGCTCAAGAAGTGTAGGGGCTGGGAGCACTGGCCAGATCCGGGCATTGCACAAGCAGCCTCTGGCCAAGCTGTCTTTACTACAGCTCTGCCAACGTGACTCCAAACTGGCCTGGATGTAACACACGTGCGCAAGCTCACTCCCTGCCATTCCAGTCCTAAGTAGGAGCTGCTAATCACATAGTGGCTTAAAGAAATGGATATTATCCACTAGACTTAGGCCTGGTTTACACTTAAAACTTCTACCCGCGTAACTACATCAGTCAGGGATGTGGGGGGGGGGGGAAACACCCTAGTGACACAGCTATGCTGACAAAACCCCCACTGTAGACACAACCAAAGAGCGCATAGCTAACATCATCTGGGGAGATGGTGTTCCTATACTGGCAGAAACACTCTTTCTGTCGGCATATGCTGAGTCTACACTAGGGGGCCGGGCCAGCATAGCTATGCCAATATAGGGTCTGTAGTGTAGACCTAGCCTTAGAACATACATGTTCATTACACTTGTGGGGTTTAGCCTTATGGGTAAGGATCAGAGCTGAAGGATTAGTACAGTCCATTATCTCACTGTATCCAGCCTTTCCCTCCCTTGCCCCCCAACATACAGCCAGTTTGCCTATTTTCAGTTGCAAATGTACATCACAATGAATAACCCATAGATCCAGAAATTGCACATGTTAGGGACCATTTGACGTTCATCGCCTCTGAATCTCCCTTGCTTTAAATGCAGCTTTTCTACCAAACAATGTAAAGACTCTTCTGCACAGCACAGCCTCCCCCCACCCCCACCCCCACCCCACCCCCCACCATAGGCCTGCATCTTCCTTAGCGTATCCTTACACCTGGGAGTCCTAACTTTTGTGATGTCCTAACTTCTTGATGCAGAGACAGCTGCAAATATGTCCCGAGCACATGACATGGGGTCAATGTGCAGAGAAGAACCAAAGAAAAGGAGGTGGAGAAAGAGGGAAAACTTGGACAGTCTCACATACACAGTGGGTCTGAGTTTGACCTCCTTTCTACCCCACCCCCAGGGTTGCATAGGGCGTGATTGAGGCCAGGCCATGATAATACCAAAATGCATTGGAATGGATTATTTATGACTGATTAAACTGTGCTCACTTGCCATGCGGCTCTTTTGCAGTAACCTTTATGTAACCTTTATGATCCTGCCTCCCATCCCCTGCACTGTGAACCCTGGGGAAATTCAGGGATGTTCAAAGCTCAAGCTTTGACTTGGACCAGCTGTGGGCTTGTCTACACTGGCAATTAACAGCACTACAACTTTCTCGCTCAGGGGTGTGGGAAAACACCCACCTGAGCGCAGCAAGTTGCAGCAGTGTGAAGTGCCAGTGTAAACAGTGCCCCAGCGCTGGTAGCTACGCCCCTCGTGGAGGGGTTTTTTTAGAGCGCTGCGAGAGCTCTAAAATTCTAACAACTCCACGGCAGCGCTTTAGCATTGCCAGTGGATCCAGCTCTGGAGTTCCTCTAACTCTGCTCGTTTGAGACATGGTGGCTGTTAACTCCCACTCCCCACAACCAAGGATTTCAAGGAAGGTCACGTCCCCTGGGGCATACTCCTCACCCACGCTAGAGGAAATGATAGTGGCCAGGCAGGAGAATTTCTGGCACAGCTTCTGCCGTCTTTAAGGGAAGTGCCCCAGACTCTGGGAATCTTTTGCATGGTTCACAGCTAAAAGGAAGTTTTGCTGGCCCCGAACCAGCTCTCAGCACTGAAGTTAATTCCAGAAAGGAAAATGAAAAACCTCCATTTTTCATGGGGGCTAGACTTCAAGGATCTGTGCCAGAATTCAATACCCCTATGCAAGTGAATTCAGCATTCCTGTCTCCTGAGCTACAGTCAGGGGCGGCTCCAGGCACCAGCGCAGCAAGCGCGTGCCTGGGGCGGCAAGCCGCAGGGGGCGGCATGCCGGTCGCCGTGAGGGCAGCAGTCAGGCAGCCTTCGGCGGCATGCCTATGGGAGGTCTGCCGGTCCCACGGCGAGGCCAAAGACGCAGGACTGGCAGATCACCCGCAGAAACGCCGGTGAATCCGCGTGACCAGCGGACCGCCCGCCGAAGGCCGCCTGAATGCCGTGCTTGGGGCGGCAAAAAACATAGAGCCGCCCCTGGCCTAGAGTGGCAGCAAGTGCTATAAAATTATTTTCTTTGGTGCCTGTGTATGTGAGGCAATCTTGTCCCCCTTCTTTCCCACCCGCATACACAAGGACCAGGGTAGGTGAAGGTAGCCTCAGGCTTTGGGATCACCTACTAGCACTCACAGCTGCAATTTATTACATATGCAGCCATACATTCTGGATGGTATTTCCAAAAATCACTCAGTGTTAACCTAACTCTGCTCCCATTGGACTCAATGGTAAAACTTCCATTGACTTCAATAGGAGCCAGGTTAGGCCAATGCTAAGTGCTTCTGAAAATACTACTCTAGAGAAGGAGGGGTGTCTGAAGCTGAAAGCAGGTGGCAATGGCAGCCCTGTGGATGTTTCCCCAGCACCCCTCCCATTAGTTTTAGGCAAGAGGGAAGGGAGAGGAAGATTCCCCAGACTTATTCATGGGGTCTTCCCTTTTCCAGTAAACCCATTTCTAGTGACAACCAGCAAATGTGACCTAGGTGACTCACAAGACATCCGGATAGACTAAGACCTACGTCAATCAACTGATTCCTCCTGCTGCTGACTTAATATTAAGGGTACATTTAGAATTAGTTCATAAAGGATTAATAGATGTGATAAGCATGTTATAGACATGAGTTGGCCTTGTTATAGATGGTTTTAAGGGCATCAGCAGAAGATTATAAATTATGGTTATAAGCAACCTATTGACCTGTTGGACCCTATAACAATTGATTAAACCATCCATTAATCATTTATTAATCTTTATAAATGATAAGTAAAAGTACCCTTAATACCAAATGTGACTGATCATTGTCTATGGCATGTTCTTGTGGTCTTTATCTATCCAAATAATGGGGCTTCCACTACTTCCCTTGAGGAGATTGTTGCAGTGTGGCTATCAGACATCCCTGTTTGAGGACATGTACTGTAAGTTTTCTGCTGTTCAGTTTACTCCCATTACGGCTAGCCATACATCCCTTGGGTCAAACTAGCATCCAGCATGATTTCTCACAAGGTCCTATGATCAATGGAAATCAATGGGGGTAGGTGCCTAGGGACTTCTTCTTTTGACAGTCCCAATAGGCACCCAGCTACCTCTTTAGACGTCTAAATACCTTTTAAAACATCAGGCCCCAAGTCACTTACCCAAGGTCACCCAGGAAACCTGTAGCAGAGCAGGGAACTGAACCCAGCTCTCCAGCTAGCTCCCAACCACTGGATCATCCTTCTTCCTATGGAATGCAGGAGAAAGTGGTCTCACTCCTCAACACAAGGCACAATTTTCCCTCCGGCTGACAAAATGACTACAACAGGGGGTATCTTTAACTTAGATGACCAGACAATGGAGCCATGTTTCTTGGGAGATAGGATTCTATGACCTATGATTAATGTTGTGTAATAGCAAAGACTCAGTACAATCGTTACCTACTTTGGCAGGTAGGAGTGGGTTGGATAGTATGAAGAAGATGGGGGAAACCCTGTGACAGATATCCATCTAGGCAGGGAGGCTAGTCTCCCAACCTATCCCTCAAGGGAAGAAATGTTTATTTTGGCGCTGAAAGATTAGCTCATTGTTCAGATACGCATATAAAGACATCACTGTGCTGGACCATTATTAGTTCAATTACTGGGCTGCAAAGCTCAGTATGGAGTCTTTGTTACAAAGTTTAGACTAGAAGAGCATTGGGGGGGAAATGATGCATATAATTCATCCTATGCCTTTCTCTCATACCAAGCTTTTCTGCCACCCCTGTAGCTGTCTTATCTGAATCATTTCCCCCCACCCATCCTATAAATCACAGCTTTGCCTACAGGATCCAGACAGCAGGGTAGGGCCGAGCTCCCCCACACACCCCTTGAATCATCTCCAATCTCATCCCTGCTGACCTGTTTGGTGCAAGGAGCTGGGGAAAAGAAACACTGCTTGCTTAAAAGGAAAACAAAACAAAGCAAATCTTGAGACAGGGCCAGGCCAAGCAGTACAGGTAAAATAAGCAGCAGCCCAAAGCTTCACCCATCTCCTGAACAGAAATTGAACCAAACTGGACTGGACTTTCCAAAGAATTGTCTTCACTGCTTCTTCTAATGATTTTTCATTTGAATGCACAGTAGCTCAGCTCAGCTCTGCATTGTGAGAAATTATCTTTACCCCAAGAGTCTATACTCTAAATCAGTGGCGGGCAACCTGTGGCCCGCGGGCCACATGCAGCCCATCAGGATAATCTGATTGTGGGCCACAAGACATTTTGTTGACGTTGACCATCCGCAGGCATGGCCCCCCGCAGCTCCCAGTGGCCGCAGTTCGCCGTTCCCGGCCAATGGGCGCAGCGGTCAGCAAAATGCCTCGCAGCCCACAATCAGATTATCCTGATGGGCTGCATGCAGCCCAGGGCCGCAGGTTGCCCACCACTGCCTTATAACATTGCCTGCGTTGTGATGCATTAACCCCCTTAGCATTGTATAGATTCTAGCATATAAACCTTGATTAGCATTGTATGTCCTGTCATCCGTTAAGCCCCTTAGCACTTCATGGATTCTAGCACACAGGCCTTGTAACAGTGCATGCATTGTGGTGCATCAGCACCATTGCATCAGTTGTAGAGCATAAGTATTGCATTAGTTTGTTCTATATCACAAATTCTTTCAGTCCTTCAGGAGCACCAAAATATAGACCCCTTAAGTATTCAGTCTTCATCGTCATGTGTTCTAGAGTCAAGGCCCTTCACAACCGAGTGGGTCCTAGACTTCTTTTAGATCTAGGGTTCTAGAATTCAGAACCTTTGAAAGATAATGAGGTTTTGTTTCCATTTGCAGGAGGTGAGAGCTGGATAATAATAAATAATAATAATATATCACTTAGCTCTTGCAAGGAGGAAAATTTCACATAGATAAGGCAAGTATCTTGCCAGAAAGGTTCTGACAGTTTCACGAAACCCCATACATTATTTTTTGGGGAAACTCATCTCTATAATCTCCCCACCCCAATTTCAATGGGGACCTGATTCTGCTCTCATTTACACTGGTGTAAACTAGGAGTGGCCACACAGAGGTTAATAACGTTACGCCAGTTTAGAACTAGCATAAGTGAGATCAAAATGAGGCCTGATGCTTTTTATAGTACTGATGAGTCGAGAGGTTAGAATCTAGGCGCCCAACAATACTTCTTCATTCACTCATTCTACACCACTTCATTCTACAGAACTCTCCTGAGCCCTTGACACGTAGGGCAGAGATCAGCACATGCACAGCACTGAATAGCAGAGTGCAGAGAGGCAATGGGAGTGTGCTTCTCAGTTCTCAGTGGGATTTAAGGTGTGCTTCCTTTATTACTATTATTTATTTTACAGTAGCAACTAGAAGTCACAACCAAGCTCAGAGCCCCATTGTGCCAGGCACTGTACATTCACACAATGAGACAGCCCCTGCCCCAAAGGGCTTACAGTTAAGACAAAGGCTGGGAGGGGATGAAAGGGGCACAGAGTGGTGAAGCATTTTGCCCGTTGTCATCATGCAACCGAGCCAAGAACAGAACCAAGTGTCCTGAGACCCAGACCAGTGTCCTGTCCACTGCCTCTTCTTACTGAAAAGCTCTCTGAGATTGATTTGGCCATTTTTAGACTTGCAAACCAAACCCTTTCCCCCAACATGCTCATTGACCGCCATCAACGGATGCTCCATCCATCCCCAGGGGTTTGCTTGCTTTACTAAGACTGTTCAGGCTTGGCAGGAATAAACTGCACTCCATGAACACTGATTTCAACGGGAGCAGAATTGGGCCCTAGATGGCCAACAGGTCTGGAGAAATCGAAGCTCTGAAGGAGGGTAAGTGGAATGATGGTAACAGAATGCAATAAAATTGACCACGCCATAGGGAGCCCCTGTACTATATGGAGCAGTAACGTTATAGTTAATGGCTAGATGCATGGCAGCTGCAGAACTTCTGATATAACAATCCAGAGTGCTAGGAAATTCTGGGAATGAATCCACATGGTATTCAGGAGGGAATGCTCACATTCCTACATTGGCAAGAGCAGGCTTCGGGGGGACAGGTGGGCAGGAAGAGTGGAATGTGGGTATCCTACGAATGCAAAGTTGCTCCGGGGAAGGGATATGGAGCCTTCCACAGCCGACCAGTGAGCTCAAATGGGGCAGGGTGTCATTCTCCCAGCCCAGGCTCCAGAGGAGAGCGTGAGGCTCTGTTTGCAAATGAAAGGATTTTGCTTGTGAGCATCTGGCTTTCGTGCTACAAATCTATTTGCCAGCATGACGCTAATGGTTGTTGATTTAACTGCTTTAGGGGAGACAGAGAGCTTCACAGGAGCCAGGCCTCCTGCGTTCTGTTGCCAGCGTGGCCACTGACTCACTGGGCGATCCCTGACAAGTCGCTTAGCCTCAGATTCTCCATCTCTAAAATGGGGGTAACAACACTTACCTACCTCACAGGGTTAACCCGTTAATAGTTGCAAAGTGCTCCTTTGAGATCTTTTAATAAAAGGGTGCTGGATCACAACAAAGAAGACAGATTCTGGTGGGGGAGGAAGGGCGACAGATTTGCTCTCCAAGCCCTGCCTTCCTCCCAACTCCTTCATTCACAGCGAAGGAAGGGGCCTAACTGTCCGTGGCCTGAAATAACAGTCAGTTCCTCTGGCAGGGCTCAGTGTTGCTCAAAGCCAAGAGAGAGCTCAGTTCTACAACATGCATGTGGGGGTGTTAGCCTCAGGGTGGGACTGTGCAGCGGACCTTCCCCTCCGCCCTTTTACAGCTTCCAAGACAATGGGTGCTGGGGAGGCTTGCAGGCCGGCTTACCCTCTCCTGTGTGGAGATGTGCACCCAGAGTGCACCCAGAGAAACACTCGCACTCCTAGACAATACTGGGTGGGGAGAAGGTAGCTGCCTCCCAGATAACATGCATCATTCCCACCCAGACAATGAGGCCTGGTATTGACACTGAGATACCAGCACAATATGGCCTGCAAACAGCACAGCACTAGAGTAGGGCCTGGTCTACACTAACCCCCCAAGTCGAAGTAAGGTACGCAACTTCAGCTACGTGAATAACGTAGCTGAAGTCGACATACCTTACTTCGAACTTATCGCGGTTCAGACGCGGTCCACACGCGGCAGGCAGGCTCCCCCGTCGACTCCGCGGTACTCCTCTCGTTGAGCTGGAGTACCGCAGTCGACGGCGAGCACTTCCTGGTTCGATTTATCGCGTCCAGACCAGACGCGATAAATCGAACCAGGAAGTTCGATTTCCAGCCGCCGAACTAGCGGCTAAGTATAGACCAGCCCTAGTACTAGAGATAGGAAGGGGGTGGAGTTACCCTGGGAATCCTAAGGATCAGGGCACACCCCTCTAGCGCTGTGTGATCCATCAGTCTGGCACACTGTGCCTGCTAGTGTGTCCTGGGAGCCCAGCAGAGCCTGTGCGCAAAGCAGGCCTCACGCCTGCTCCCAACAAACAGCATATGGACATTTCTCTCCCCCGCCCCCCACTCATTCCTCTGCCTCAGTGAGCTTGCTAAGGTGCCTGTCAGCTATGCCCCGAACGAGTGAGTAAGGGTGCAAAGGGGGGGGGGGGGGGGGGAATAACAACAACAAAGGGACTGAAAGGGTATTGCATGAGAGGACAGGCCATTGTGTATATGCGGGTTCTTGGGGAAAGATGGAGGCAGGGTGGAAGGCAGCGTTTTTAACCCCTAGGGCTGTACTTGTCCTCAGCAAATTGTGCTGAGATACTCAGCTGGAGCTTCTAAGTCCCCCTGCTGCTCCTAGGACCCCACCATCCAGCAACAGCTGATCGCTGACCCAGTAGCCTGATCCCCTCTTCACCCACTGCAGTAACACTGCGTGGTGTCAAGTATCAGGGGGTAGCCGTGTTAGTCTGTATCCACAAAAACAACAAGGAGTCTGGTGGCACCTTAAAAACTAACAGATTTATTTGGGCATAAGCTTTCGTGGGTAAAAAACCTCACTTCTTCACTCCATGCATCTGAAGAAGTGAGGTTTTTTACCCACGAAAGCTTATGCCCAAATAAATCTGTTGGTATTTAAGGTGCCACCAGACTCCTCGTTGTTTTTGCAGTAACATTGCCACCCGCAACTTGCTCCCTCCTCGCTCCCCAGCGGACAATTGTTTTCACCTCCCCCACCTCTTCATTGCAAGTTCTCTCCCCCACCCCCTGGTATCTAGCCCTAGATAACCTGGTGATGGGCACATAAAAAATGTGATGATTAATAGATAACCTACCCCAACCCCTCCCTCCACCGCCCACTGCTGGTTCCCATCCTGATTCCAGAATCCCAGTCACAGGTGACCTGCACCCCAGTTGCTATTACCTTCCCCTCACCCCCGCACCCTCCCACAAGCTGCTTCCCTCTTCAGCCCAGAAATTCACTCCCAACCCAGCCCACCTCCCAGCCCTTCGAACACTCCCTACCCAGATCTTGTCTGGAAAGTTCAGTGCTTGGGAGAGTCAAACAAGGCAGCACCAAGAAACTGAGCATAGGGTTTTTCCCATCGCACAAACACTTGTGACCCCAGGGAAAGTTGGGGTGTTTGAGGAAGGGTAGGCAGGATAATAGGGGCGGGAAAAACAACTGAGCAGGGTGATCCTCCATCAAACAAAAAGTTCCCTCCAAGAGCTATGAAAAATGGAGATGACACCACAATCTGAGGAGCCAGTGGTATTGTGAAAATGCCTAAAACCCAGGAGAATTTAGAACAGAACCCATAGGCTGAACTGGTTCACAGAGTTCCACAACACAAATCACAGCAGCCCTCACCTTTAATCAAGAGATACAAGCCATGGAGCCTGTAGGTACCTGGAGCAAGGATGCTTGGATCAAGATGCAGCATTGCATGTATGGACATGCAGTCTCCACAGGCTGCATCTCCATGTTAAGGTACCATCTACACTGGGCCTGAAAGTAAGGGGAGTCTAATTGAAAATTCCATACTTTGGCTTTCCTTGCAAGTATTAATGACTCCCCGGACTGATAAGATACCAAAAGAGCAATAATTCTGTATGACTGAAGAAATGCCTTAGATCCTTATCTCCACTGATAGCCTCCACATCTCTTCTTGATTCCCTGGCACTCCCCTTTTCTTGTGATGACAGTGAGAGTTCAGATTTTGATGCTTTGGAAATTATCCTTATTATTTATTGTTTGTATTGCATTTGCACCTAGGAATGCCAGTCCTGGACCAGGACTCCACTGTGCTAGGCGCTGTACAAACACAGAACCAGCCGATGATTCCTGCCCCGGAGAATTGATCATGACTCAGTTCAAGCCTAAATCTTTTGAGTCCCTCCACACAAAGAAGGGGAAAAAATCAAACCAGGTGATATGAGAGCGGAGGCTTTTCTATTATCCCTCCTTCACACACACACACCCCTACTTCAGTTGTAATAATTAATGAAATGGCTAAGGAAATCTGATTACATGAAACCATCTCAAGGTTGCTTCTCATATTCAGAAGACAGTGGAAGCTGCATCTGTCCGTGAAAGATGCTATTTAAACCACCATTGAACAGAGGCACATACAGTACAACAGGTTTATGAAGAAGTTGATTTGTAGGTTAATTAAACAGTAATATTCTGTTGTAAAACACTTGAGACTCAATAAATACAGAGAAGATAAAATTCTAGCAGGGGTGGCTAGTGAACTGAATTAATCAAAAGGACAAGCAATAGCTGCATATCTTATTGATAGGAATTCATTAGATAGATAGATAGATAGATAGATAGATAGATAGATAGATAGATAGATAGATAGATAGATAGATAGATAGATCTGAAAATACAAAGTCTCATAGCAGTGCTAGGTTTTATCATTATTGTGTGCAGTGTTGTTATAGCCGTGTTGGTCCCAGGGCATTAGAGAGATGAGGTGGGTCAGGTAATATCTTTTATTGGAGCGACTTCTATTGGTGAGAGAGACAAACTTTCGAGCTTGCACAGAGCTCTTACAAGATATTAATAGAAGTTATTACCTCACCCACCTTGTCTCACAGGTATTATCATTGCTAACTTATCACAAACAAGACAAAGCAGCCTGATGTCTGATGGATGCTCTTTTGCAATCCATTGACTGATAGAGACCATACCCAACAATGGGAGATCCTAGGTACATATTGGAGAGAAGAAGAATTAGATAAGCTTGTAAACTGCCTATTCTTTTTGGATGTCATTTCTAGTTAATTACAGTCACTTGCGCTGGGTATTCTCTGCAATCATCGGGCGTATCCCTGGGCTCTGTTAGCCTGATGGACGCTTTCCAGTCACCAACTTTTCAGATGCAAATGACGTGCTCCTGTCAAGTGTCTTCATGCAAAGCAACCCCCAGTATCCTCCCTTTGCCAGTGACCAGAAAAAGAGCAAGAAGGGCTTGTTTTACAATCCACCTCCAGAATGCAACAAGATACTGCTCATGGCCCTCCAGGGAACAACTGCACTCACTCTCATGCCACCCGTCGGGCATTAAGGCCTTGATCCAAAGCCTGTACAAATTGGAACGATCATTGTTCCTGTATTTCTCCACTAGGGTCTTCACTGATAGTAAATGATGCCTATGGAAACAGCATCAGTTCATTGCCAGGACACTTCTGTGGTTGACTCATGTATCTGTGGTCAGAACTTCCCCTTAAACTCTATTTTCAGCTCCCCAAATACTTGGGGTTTTCCACTGGGCCGTTTATCTATTCAAAGTTCATAGGCCTCAAGCCTTACGCTAACTTGCTGAAGCTAATATCTTTCAGGACACAGGCCTGTAGGTTTCTTGCATTACTGCTGGATATAATGCAAAGCAGAATATAACGCAAAACAGTACATATAATAGAGGCAAGCTAGCCCCTGGGATACAGTAGCAGTGAATATTAACAATGGCAAACTAGCCCACTGGGCTACACTGGACAACACGTACATCACCACGTACTGGGTATATCACCACACAGGAGCACAGCAGTGAATAGCTTATGTGGGGCAATGGGGCCAGTGAGGGGCTTAAGTGCAGCCCACACAGTCTGAGGGGCCCATGGCTGCCCTTCTCTCTAGTATGAAGGTGCAGCCCCTTTAGGCTACTGTTCCCAGCTCCCATCATGCAGCATGGCTGGGCTGCTTGAATTTGTATTCAGCACTGTATGCTGGGATCTGTAGTCCCTGGGGGCCGCGCCTCCCTATTAAAGACAAGCATGGATGCAATCTCTTTATTCCCAGCAAATTAGATGGAAACTCGGGGCTGCTGACAAGTTGCCAATGGGTCCCTTCATTGGACACAGTTACAGAGCCCTAGCGTCAGGACTAAAAGTGGGGAAAGCCATCAGCAACCTCTTGCCTCCAACAGGCAAGTGTGGGAGAAAGCTCAGTGATTCAGCAGCATCTGAAGTCACTGGAGCTTAGTCTAGTTTTACACCAGTGTGACTAAGATCGGAGTCTGTCCCTGTGTTACCCATATAAATGTGACATACCAAGAGGTGCACATGCACTATGTAGGCTTGCAGTGCAACCAGCCAGGGCTTACAGTGAACCTGGAAACTCCATTCATGTAGCAAAGCAGAATAAGAGCAATACTCCCTGGCACTGCTGTTGTATCTTGAGTCCAAGAATCTCAAAGCACGTTAGGAACGTGAATGAGTTCAGCCCCACACCAGTCCTGTGACAGAATAGGCAGAAAGAAAGTCCTGAATTGTTTAGTTGTGCAATCAGCAATTCTGCTTATAGCAAAACTTAGAACGAAGTTCTGTGTGAAAAAAAATGACTCCTCTACAGGAGGGTTTCACTGTATATGAAAAGTTCTGCACAGTGTATGGACTGTCCTCTGCCTATATCTGAGCAACCCTTCTGCCTTCTGTTGACCTCAGTGGGGTTATATCTGTGTAACCCAAGGTGAAATCCATCTCTTTTCCCACCACATGGAACAGGGACAATATATACCAAGGGTAGGCAACCTATGGCACGCGTGCCGAAGGCGGCACATGAGCTGATTTTCAGTGGCACTCTCACTGCCCGGGTCCTGGCCACCGGACCGGGGGGGCTCTGCATTTTAATTTAATTTTAAATGAAGCTTCCTAAATATTTTAAAAACCTTATTTAATCTACATACAACAATAGTTTAGTTATATATTATAGACTTCTAGAAAGAGACCTTCTAAAAACGTTAAACTGTATTACCGGCACGCAAAACCTTAAATTAGAGTGAATAAATGAAGACTCGGCACACCACTTCTGAAAGGTTGCCGACCCCTGATATATACAAACTCCCATGCTAGAATCCAATTTAAAATCCACTTACCAAACGACCCGACTCAACCACAGTTTTAATCCCCATCTTCCATAAAATCTCCCTCTAATCTGATAAAACACCAGGGGGCAGGTACTCTTCCGAATGGGCACCTACAATCCCCATCAACATTCAGAGTAATTATGAACAGCTATTAAGAGGAGGTCTGGATTGGGGCATGTGTGAGTGCTTGAGTCATTTATCGATCTATGGAGCATGTGCAGCATGCTCATCACCCTTGTCTCCTCCAAAGAGTTTCAGCCCAGATTTGAGTTCTGGAGAAGACTGAACAGGGGAGTCTTATTTTAGCGTAACTTTTTGCCCAGCAGCACCCAATCCTGGCCCATTCTCTGAGCCGCGTGTCCTGTGTTTGAATGCATTTGATGATTCTATTCCACCTGCACTTGTTTACACCTTCCAACCCAGCCCCAAGCGCACTGTTACAAAATGAGATTCCATCAAATGGGGTGATTCCCCTGAGCCAGGTTCTAAGGAGAGGAACATGTATGGGTTAGAATGAAGGTGACCATCCCCCTGTCTCTCCAAGGGGGCAATTCAATGCCAGGTGAAGTCAATGGGAATCTTTCTGTGGTCTCCTGCAGGTATTGAACTGGCCTCCAAAAAGGGTAGTACAGGAAGTCCCTGGATTGAATGGACATGAAGAACAAATTCCTCTTGCATCCAGGAAGAGAGAAGCCCTTCTGAGGTAAGGTTTAAGACTGCAGTAATGCCCGTGGGAATCCCCAAATTGAACTGGGCTGGAGACTGGAATCCCCTCTACCCAAAAACACACACTGCAGGCAGCCACTCCCACTCAGACGGGGACCAGCATCCACTGGGGAAGTTGTACACCCAGGGACGACTAACATGCCCAAACTGTAGTTCAAAGGAGAGCATTAGTCTCCAGTGCTCCCATTTCCCACACCTCTAAGTCAAACTCAGCATTAAAGTAAAGAACAGAGCAGGGAGTTCCCCCTGTTGAATCTGAGCTTTTGACACCTTCCTGCATGGTTCATGATAAGCTTCCATAAATGCCTGTAATGATCTGAGTGTTAGGAACACTGAGGCAAAGGTCTAAGGAGCAAAAGTGGTGTTTCTACTCCACATTAGAAAGCAGCATCGTTGCAACGGAGTCCCAGCCTCAGTAACTGAACAGAGCAGAGTGCAGCCATCCTGCCCAGAGAGATCTGGGCTCAACATTTATTGAAAAAAGGAACCAAGGATCTTCTAACTGTCCAACAATCTGCCCTAGCGAGTACACCCAGATGCTCAGCTGGTGTAAATCAGCATCTCTGTCTCCAATGAAATCAATAGACTGATGCAGATTTACACCAGCTGAGGATCTGGCCCTTTAAGGATTTCTGCCTAAAAACACGCATACATTGCACATATTCGCCTCCAAAAACTTTGCTAGACAGAGCCCCTCTCCTTCAGCTGAGACACACATAAACTCTCCAAGCCAAGAGGAAAAACCAGCAGGTTCAGGTACATATTACAATACGGTCATGTTTAGCTATTTTAACTATGTGCTTCTGGAAAAGCCATCAGTAAGCTCAGCTCTGCCTTGCTGATATTGTTATTTGGGGTTTATTTATTTTCCCTGCTTCCAAGATGTTCTGTCTGCTTAAGAGCCCTATTAATGAATAGGTTCAACTGATTTACATATACGTGTGCACAAATATGCCACAACGGAACAATATTCTTCTCACCATGGAGCAGACACATTTCTCTCTGTGAAAGAAACAGCCCATAGAGTTTGGAATTAGCCAAATCAAATTGCCATGGTGGAAGATCAATGGACTGAGCTCCATGGAACAAAGAATCCTGCCTCTCTGCCTTTGCTAGGCAGGTACAGACTTACCTTATGAGGTTCTGTAAGCCTTGTTTGCTGGAATTCCTCCTCAGGATCGCACTGGTCATTGTGGGAGAGGTTGATCTCAGGGCAGGCTCACAGATCCTGGCTGCTAAACCTCCTTTTCCTACTTTTTTTTTCTTTTCCTTTTTTTAAAAAAAATAAATAATCCTCTCCCTCTCTTCAGGAAGTTCTGCAGCTGGTTTCCTTTTGTTTCTCTAAGCCCCTCTGTTCAGCCCCCCTCTTGTCTCCTCCACCTCTACCTCCTCCACAGCCTAGTGGAAATGTCAGAGAAAAATCTTTCGGAGAGCAGCTTTGTAGTTCGAGGCAAAGCAGGGTCCCCTCCCTGCTCCCATCTGACCGCTGAGTGAGCTCAATGCAAAGCTTAAACCTCTCCTTTGCTCTAAAGGCTATTCTTCTTCTATTTGGCTATCTGTTTCTCTCTCTCCTCTCTTACACTCCTTCTGGTTTATGCTTCTTTGTTTCTCATCTTTTTCTCTCCTTCTGTTCCCCCTCCCCCACTCCTCCTTTTTCTCTTTTTCTTCCCTTTCCAATCTCTTTCTTTCTGCATTAACTAATTGCATAAATTAGGAACAAAAGCCACTCAGGGACACAAAACCTGATTAGAGGAAAGACAGCAGAGGACAGATTTACAACTCTGGAGCCAGATCTTGAGCTCACGTAAATCAGCAGCAAGCCATTAAAATCAATGGCGCTACTCCAGTGTGCACCAGCTGAGAATCTGACCCATAGCCTCCATAGTCTAAATCTACTCTTAAAAATTAATTGCAAGTCTCAGCAACTTGCAAAGGGGTTGCAACACTTTGTGGTTAAAAATGCTGTATCAAAGAATGAAGTGCAATGTAATCCTGCTTGCATCAGGCTGATTCAGACTACTGCATCCGAGGAGGCAGTGCAGGACTAGTGGACAGAGCACTGGCCTGGGATTCAGGACAGCTAGGTTCTGTTCCCAGCCCTACCTCTGACTTGCTGGGTGAGCTTGGGTCAATCACTTCCGCTCTCTGTACTTCAGTTTCTCCATCCATGAAATGGGGGTGATGAGACTGGCCTCCTTCATAAAGTGCTTTGCAATCTACTGAAAAGTGCTCAATAAGAGTTAGGTGTCATTATTATCATGTCAACTGGGTGGTCTTGGATAGCGCTCTGGACTATGCCTCGGAATACGACATTCATTCTACTTCTGGCTCTGCCCCATCCCGCTGAGTGATGTTGGACAAGTTACTGTGCCTCTGTTTCCCCTCCCACCCTGAGTCTGTCTTGTCCGTTTAGATTGTAAACTCAGTGGGGCAGGGAGTTTGTGTACAGTCCTTTAGTCGGGGGTATTGATGTGCCACTGTATTACAAAGAAGAAGAGAGGACTCTGTGGGAGCATAGGGTTAGCAGCCAATAACTACTGAGATCTAATCCCATCTTTGCTATTCATTTGTTGGGTGATAGTGGGCAGGTCAAGTAACCTCTCTGCCTCAGTTTCCCCATCTGTGGAAAGGGAATCTCAACCCTGACCTCTCTAAAAGGTGTATTGTGAGAATTATAAAGTGTCCTTATTATCAGGACCAACATGTTTTGAGATTTTTACTTGCCACTCTCCCTGTATCTCATAAAATGTGCATATGTTTTCTTTGGATGAGTAATGCTGGACTATTTACGGTAGCTTGGTTGTTTGAAATGTAGATGGCTGATAACTGCCCACATAATAAATGAAGAAATATCAGTAAAGAGAAACCGCATTGAAATAAGTACAGACGGGTATTAAATGTAAAAAAAAAACAAAAAAAAACCACACTTTAAAAATGGGTTTCTTTGTTAATTGTTTATGTATTTACCAAACAGCCCATAAATGATGAGAAATAATAAAAGCAGCTAAGCACAGTGGTTGTTCTTGCACTGGGATCATGGATGGACTATGTGCTGGAGTATATTTATTTTACATCTCTACATTCTGTGAGGCTAGGTGGAACTAGGAGAGCAATCAGCAAAGGTCGCAAATATTCAAAAAGATAAAGGCCCAGCCCCTGCAAGCATGTATATGTGTGTTTGGCTTTAAGCAGACTCACTCCCACTGACTTCATTGGGACTGCTCACATGCTTAAAGTTAAGCACACATCCAGGCATTTGCAGGATCAAAGCCTATGGTCACCATGAAGTCACTGGCCAAATGCCCAATGGCTTTCTGCAAGATTGAGGAGTGATGAGAGGGCCTGATCCTTCAAACTTTCATTGATTTCAATGAGGCAGGATCCAACTCTTAACATGGGGCCGACCACCCAGATGGTACCATTCTAGGGTTTTTATAAGGGGCTGGTGGTGAATGCGGGCAGAGACAAAGGGGCGATGAAGCTAACAGCGATGGCATTGCCAGAACAACTGCTGCTGAATGAAATCACAGCTCTTATTATAGCCAGAGATGCCACACAATCCGTAGCAAACTCAGGAGGGGCAGAGAGGAATGTGAAAGACTTGGGTTTGATAACTCTGGGGAGGCTGGGAGCACATGCTTGCCAAGGGAGGGGAGGTGGGCTCACCGGGAGGCATATGAGGCCAGATCCTCACTTGGTGTAAACTGGCACAGAGACATTTGCTTCAGTGGAGCTACGCTGGTTTACACCAGCTGAGGACCGAGTCCAGAGACAATTGTCTTGCCCACATCTCTCCACTCAATAAACACCAGTGCCTGGTGGCAAAGAAGCCAAAGAAACAGCCCACTATTAAATATGCAAGAGTTTTCAAACCAAAACTGTTAGCCTAGAGGAGGAGGTAGAGTCCAGCAGCGCTAAAATCCTGCACCATAGTCAGTTCTGCCTAGAAGCTAGACGTGGGTGCCCTTCTATAAACAACCCCCTTCCCTGCAAGGGCTCATGTCCTCAGGCACTGCAGAAGCCAAATGCAGTGGATGATGTGGGTGTTTGCTTGCTGTATGGCAGATGGATTTCCTGAGCCAGCAGGGCATCTAGGATCAAGGAGAAGTCCATCGGATTAGCTGTCTTAAGGGAAGTGGGGCGGGGGTGAAAGGTGGCAGGGGAGATAAGATCTTTGGAATGAACTGAGGAGGGTGACTCAAAGTAACTGGAGGGTGGGGGCAGAATACACCATGATATGCAAAGGGTTGGGGGGGGGGGTTACACTTCCCATTGCATTATACAGGGTAAGGGAATTCCCAGGTACCACTCCCTGACTGCAAATTCTCCAGGCTGGTGTGATGTGTTTGTGATGCTCCTCCTATAGTGAAGATTAATCAACATCCCTTCCCTTTCATCTCTGTCAGAGAATGCAGGGAGATCGTGTGGGAGGAACACAGATGTCCAGCACTGGGAGGGTCACACAGGACCCCATGGACGAGGGCCACGGGAGTGCTTCTGTTTAAATGCCTGCATCTCCCAGACCCGTCTCTCCAGTGTGCAAAAGGAAAATGCTAGTGATTGCACTTGGGGACGATCCATTCCCCTTGACTTAATTCAACTGGGGACACTGCAACTTTATTTTAAAAATTAAAAAAAAAAATCACTAAAGTTATGAGCAAGGGGGATCCCTACCTTACCCCCTCATAGCTCGAGATGGTTTGACCCACCAAAGGCAACTGGGGCTGAGGGCTTCTCCTGCACAATCTGTGTAGGATCGGAGATCTCCCCCCCGCACACCACTGCCCAAGGTGGAGCATAGCTGCTTCAACGTGATTTATACTTCCATTCAAGGCAGCTGGAGGTTAGCATTAGCCATGGTCCCATCTGCCCAGCTCCTACAGCACTGCCCACATAAACCTCAGGGTGCCATTCTAGAAACAGCAGTGATGCTGCAGTAAGAAAACGACACCAACCAAAAAAAAGACGATTAATTTTCCTGCTGGAGTTTAACAAAAAATCCATCAAAGAAATCTCTGCAGGGGTGTGGTGCATTTAGCACAAGACAAGACAGGGGCAATAACACAAGGCAGTTTGCTAGTGCATAGCATGTGTCCTCTAAGCCAGAGGCTCATAAAGAACTTTCCAGCAACAGACAAAAAGGGAAGGCTTTAAAGGTGAGTGGGATGGGGGGAAGTGACTCAGTTCTGTTGCCCTGGGATGCAGGGAGGGAGTTCCAGAGAGATAGGGCTGCACCAGTTCTCATTAATGACACAATCGCTCTGCTATGTAGCACGGGTTGCAAAATCATTTTGGAGGCTAAAGTATGTCTAGGAAAAAACATGACTGCAGCAAAGAAATGCAACCAGAGTGATTTGCTCTAGAACTGTTGCAATCAAAGGTCCCAGTCAGGGCCAGTGTTGGGCATGACCATGTAATTTGGCTACTCTAGGATCCCAATCTTTTAGGGGCACCTCCAGCCCAGCTGCCCTGCCCTGCTGTGCACCAACACAGTTTCTGGAGATCTGTTGCTTTAAGTACACCCCACACACTACTGTCTGAGAGGGCTGACACCTCCCTGGGCAGATTCTGGCTGCGTGAGCCCCACAGCACAGCTTTCAGCAGGGGAGGCTGCCCCTTTAAGTGTGCTCCCTCTGCATCCTTAGCCAGGAGCCACTCCCCCAATACAGCTCCAGCCAGGACAGTAAAATGTCTAGTGCCAGCCCAGGGCCCAGTCCTTGAAGATACTGAGCACCCTCAACTCCCAGAGATGGGAGTACAGGGTGCTCAGCACCTGACAGGATCAGGCCCAGCATTTGTGGAACGTGCCTGTTCCCAGTGATGGGATGCCAAACCCGCTGAGATCATCGGCCCTCTGCCTCGCCTTTCCACTGACTTCAACAGGCCTTGGATCAGGCCCCAGCACTGTACAGCCTGGGAGTGACCTGGGTTTTTAAGCATGAGTGGAATTATTGATGGAGCAGCACGGCCTGCTTCAGAATGACTAGAAAACATGGGGATGAATTGAAAGGCACTTCATTTAGATGGAGGGACAGGAAGCCACCTTTCTGTTCCCCACAGTCTGAGACAGCTGGCCCTGCCCAAGCCCTGGTTTCACTTAGAGCAGTCTCGAGGCTGCTCTAGCATGTTTTCTACTTCTCACGGCCCCTTGCAAGAGCACAAAATGCCCATTGTTCGGTGCTCTCAGCTACACCCCTTTTCTGTCCCTCCAGGAGGGGGGAGTGGGGCCAGGATAGGGCTGTTCTACTCCAGCAGAGGTTCCCCTTTACACAGACCATATTTCATGTCCTTTAAGCCCCCCCCCCTTACACCACAAGAGAAGCATAAAGGAGCTTGGGTGCTTTGGAGAATCGGGCCCTAGAACTGTAAAGCTTTCAGAGTAGCCCATTTGCTGTGTTCCCTCAGGTCCCGTGGAAGACGCGTCCTGGGCATATTTTTTCCTCCCCGTGTCTCCTTTTTAGAAGCTCTTCACGCTTGTCTCCCCTCTTCGCTGACTACACTGAGTCCATTTCCCACAGGAACTCTGGATAAAGAAATTGCACCTAACTGCATCTTCAGCGAGACCCTTGGTCAACTTCAACCTGTGCCTGGTGGTTCTTGTGTCAGCTGCCAGCTCGAATAGTCCAGTCGCAGTGATTCTCTTGGTGCCCTTTGCCGATTTCCTATACGTTGGTAATGCCCATTGGCACACCTCCACATGCCCTAACCACCAGGTAAGGCACCCCAACATGACAGGTTACCTTCAGGAGATCTCGCAGTAAGAAGGGGTGAGTGCACACCCCATGTCATTACTCTCTCTGTAATATTCCCGCATGGCCACTCTGCCTCTCAAAAAGGTCATTTACATACCATCCAGCCAGTGAACCATTGCATTGGATGCTTCAGCAAAATTGGTGTTGAGAGCCCTGGTGTTGATGATATGGCAGGGAGGTGCCCTGTTTCCTAGCTGGTACAATCCTTCATACATCTTCATGTTCTACTCTCTCCATCACTACCCCTCCTTCCTCCCCCTCCTCTCACCCCCCCTCCCCCGTCCCATGGACCCACATTTCTCAGAAAGTCTGACAGAATGGGATTATCTTTACAGCATTTGTCCTTCATCTTCGAACCTTGGCTAAATGAGAAGGGACGTGTTAATTGGAATGCCAGTCTAATGGATATGTAAGTAACCAATGGTGGGTGTGCTCTAGCCTGTGAAACAAATGTTACTTACTGATGTGTGGGATCCCAATTAATACGTCCCATCTCATTTTGCTAAGGCTTGAAGATCGGTAGCCAACCACCTTAAAGGTAATCCCAGTGAAACAGGGACTTTAACAGTCTCAAATATCTGTCAAGTAGGAGCAGCCACTTATAAACTCATTGAATACACAATCAGGATTCTAGGACAGGATGGCTCATTTTGTGGGATTATATCAAGCTATTACGATTTTCAGGGCTTAATCCTATAAGAAAGAAAGGAAGAGCCAGCAGATGGTCCCTTCTCTCCCTTAAGGGACTGACGAGGTGTTGAGTTTTCTGTCACTCATTAGCAACACCCTACTAGCTGGTTTAGGAGCAGCGCTGCCAGGCCCCCGAAAAAGGCCCAGGTGCAGACTGATGGCTCTAATGAGAGCTTATATAACTACAGGTGGGTGTGAGATGAGGGTGGTTTGCTGGTTAAAGCAGACGATGGCCAATTGGATAAAACAGATGACTGGGAGTCAGGAAGTCTGAGTTGTGTTCATGACTCCACTACATACTTGCTGGTTGGGGCAAGTCTGTACCTCAGTTTCCTCCAGTGAAAAATGGAAACAAAATTACTTACCTGTGTGATAAGCATGTTAGGTGGCTTAATTCATAAATGTCTCTAAAGCCTTGCCAGATCCTCGGATGGCAAGGGCTATAGACGTGCAAAACATTCTCATCAAGAGGCAAGGGAGTTACAGAGAGGGAAGAATCCATGGCTGTCCTCAGGATTGCCCCTGGAAGCAGAGCACTCCCGCTGGGCAAAACCAACCTCCCCTTCTGCAGCCTGAGAGGCAAAATGGTTTGTTTAGGATCACAGTGACAGACTCCTAGGAACAGCAAGTGTTTCACAGCATCCCAGCAGAGGATGCCTTGCTTAGGAGAGTTGAAGAGAAGAGCAGAGAGGGAAGGAAAGAGAACAAGGGGGAAGAGACTGAGAGAAAGATGCTGAAAAGACAAAAAAAAGTGGGCAGGGGAGAGAGTTGGTGAGACCACTGTTATTCGTATAACAGGGGCCCCAGCTGGGATCAGGGCATCCTGGTGCTAGGTGCTGCACAAGCATGTAATAAGAGACATGTCTTGTACCAGTGAGCTTACAGTTTAAGATAGACACATTATTCAACATGCAGGGAACTAAGGCAGAGAGGCATTTGCCCAAGGTGACACAGGAAGCCTTTAGCAGAGCTGGGAACTGAACCTAGATTGTCTGAGCTCCTGTCCACTGCCTCAACCACAAGAGCATCTTCCTCTCTAGAGCCCCTTAATCACAGGGTCTGGGGCTTGGAAACAGGCTTCTGGGGGTATCTCTCAAGCCTGCAAGGCAACTGGAAAAGTCTCAGGACTTTTGGTTGTGTAACACCTGCCGGCGGCATGGCCATGGGTGGTACCAGCACGAGAGGGATGGTAAACAGGAGAGAAAAGGGAGGGATAGGTTCTGCCTAGACCAAGCACAAAGAAGGCAGCCCTTAGACCACACCCCAGACAGTGTTCATTTAGACTGAGATGTTCAAAGCTGTTCTAAGGGATTGGACACCCCATTTCCAATCAAATAAACAGGAACTGAGCATCCAAATCCCCTGGGCAGTTGTGCAAACCGTCCTCAGCCTTAAACATGAGATGCACTCATTCTTTTTTTGATTACAGAAATATGAAGATGTATTTGATGCCCATTATTTTTCCAGCTGGCAAAGAAATGAGGCTATTCAGTGGTGGAGGGGGTGGTGTACAGGTGATCGGAGAAGAAACCTTCAGCCTTTTCCATTCTCCATCATAGGCAGGACTGGGTGCAATCTGCCACGCCCCTGCTTTGCCGAATAGCATTCGTGCAACATATGTAAGTGTCCACTGAGACCAACACATTCAACTCAATTGTGAGCTCATCCATATTTGAACCAAAATCTCCTGCTGATGCTACAGCCAGGGGAGTTAAACTCTGCCATGATACTGAAATCTTCCCCTCCATTTTCTTTTCCCCCTGCTTAAATTGGTCAGTATGAAAACCAGGACCAAAGCGCCAGTGCTGGTTATTTTGAATGGGATGGTGAATCATAGACTGGAAGGCCAGAAGGGACCATTATGATCATCTAGTTCAGTGGTTCTCAACCAGGGGTACATGTACCTCTGGGGGTACGCATAGGTCTTCCGGGGGGTACATCAGCTCATCTAGATATTTGCCTAGTTTTACAACAAGCTACACAAAAAGCACTAGTGAAGTTGGTACAAACTAAAATTTCATACAAAATCATACTGCTCTATATACTATACACTGAAATGTAAGTACAATATTTATTTTACAATTATCTTACAATTATATGGTAAAATGAGAAAGTCAGCAATTGTTCAGTAATAGCGTGCTGTGACACTTCTGTATTTTTATGTCTGGTTTTGTAAGCAAGTAGTTTTTAAGTGAGGTGAAACTTGGGGGTATGCAAATCAGTCTCCTGAAAGGGGTACAGTAGTCCAGAGAGGGTGAGAGTAGGGATGTAAATATCGTTTTAAAAGTTAGCCGTTTAAACGATTAAAATATTATTTAATCAGTTAACCGATTAAAGGGAGAGGGGCTGGGGTTGCTCCAACCGGCTGATGCGACTGGGTCTGGGGTCAGCGGGCCGGCCTGGGGCTAGGGATCGGCGGGCCAGCACGGCTGGGGTGCTCCAGGCAGTGTGGTCCAGGGCTGGGGGCAGTGTGCAGGGTGGCCCAGGGCTGGGGGCAGAGGGCCAGACAACATAGTGGGCTGGATCCTTAGCTGGTTAAGCCAGCACCACACCACTGAAGTCAATAAAGCTACTTCAGTTTACACCAGCTGTGGAGCTGATCCGTTCTAAGTACCCATCTTTAGAACAGAGATGTCTCTGCAGTATGTCCAGGGTGCTGCCCACAGTCCCGTTACTGCTGAGTCAGTGAGGGTGTTACCCCCAGTCCCAACTCCTTGGCCTAGGAATGGCTAGCTCATTGCAGTAAGTAAAAGACCTTGATTTAACGTTTCGTAGCTCAGGGTCGTCACACACTTTTCCTGCGAGGGAGGGGGCTGCCAGCCTTCCTGCCCCTGCTTTGCACTAGATGAAATCCCCAGTGAGTCTGGAGTGGGCCTGCCCCTTGTGAGAGAGACAAGACTGCTGAAGCCCAGGATTAAGGCACTCAGGCGGCTGCCTCGCACATCTGGTGTGTATTAAGACGGATAGACTGGCAAAGAAAATACACTGAGATTCCAAGCAAGAATGGTTAACCCATTCATTGCTAGGTCACTACAGGCACGCATTCCTGTAGCAGTTTTCAATGGAACTTCTAGCAGTGGGAGGCTTTGACTAAGGTACTGGGCTAGGACTCAGGAGATGTAAGTTCAAGTCTCAGCTATGCTACAGGCTTCCGAAGTGACCTTGATTAAAGTCTCTGTGTCTCAGTTCTCCATCTGGGAAAAAGGGGATCACACTTCCTCTCTCCCTTGCATATTTCGGTTCTATATTATTTGGGATAGACACTGTGTCTATGTATTACCTATATATCTATACCTTGCAGAGCACAATGGGGTGCTGATCTCAGCTGGGCCCTCTAGGTGCTACGGTCGTACAAAGTGTGAGAATAATACCAGCTTTGCACAGGCACACCATACAGGGTCCTGTATCTCAAAGTATGCACAAAGGCATCCGGGGTAGATCCCTGTGGCACATAGACCAGGTACAGCTGCCCAGGAGCAAGCGACTGGCTTGATAGTTGTTCCCAGTGGCACATGTCTGCTGGAATACCATTAAGTACTAAAATAGAGGGGCCTCTGAATTCCAGTTGTACCATACTAAATACCTCCCAGAATGTTCCTTAAGATATCCTGATTCCTTAGAGAAAACTCAAGGAAATGTTTCCTGGAGGACTAGCTCCTGCAGCAGATCCAGGGGGACATCAATAGCCATCACACTAGATGTGGGTTCGGGCACAGAAAGCCAGGCCAAAGCGAGTGTCAGCTAATGAAGTATTCCCAGGGACAGCACAGCCCTCACGCTGTGCAACATGAGAGCAGACTCCATGACTCCCAGACAGAGGGGGCTAGCCCTAACAGAGCAGGAAGCTTTCCAGGAAGCTCACGCTGCTGAAATTGTGACTGGTGCTGCTGGAGTCCCTGCTGTGGGGAAGCTCACAGTGCTGGAGTCTGGGCTGATACCTACAGGTGCCAGCCCTAGAAGTCTCACTGGGTTTTTTTTGCTGCCCAGGGTGGGAAATGTATTTGGCGCTGCCCTCCCTGGCTGGCTGAGAAAAAATATCTCACACACAGCCAGGCACGGAGCAACATGAGGCCCAGGGCAATCGCCCTGCTCACCCTGCTTACAGGGCACTGCTGTGGGGAAGCTCACAAAGAGACCCAAAGCAAAAGAAGGGTTTGCAATGCGTGACTTCAGGCACACATTGAATTTGTTCACTAGATAGATGGGTATTAAGGATAGAGAGATACGACAAGGAACTAAGGGTGGATTAAGGCATCAGCAGCTCTATGGCACCCCTCTCAGGAGCTCTTGGTGCACAAGGCGTGCAAGGGCAAGTCCCACAAGGAGGGAGATGTGGCCAGGACATTCCTATGCCCCAACTACTCCTGGCTTCTGGGCCAGCCCACAAGAGCTGTTGGCAGCTGGGTTCAGGCTGCTCTAACGTGTGCCAAGGGCCAAACCAGCCCCAGCCTGCCGCCCACTCAGTCCCTGCACTGAGCAGATCTCTGGCCCAGGGATGAATAGGCCCATAGCGGTTTCTTCAGAGCATGCAGTTCAGTATAGCCAAAGGCAGGGATTGTCAGGGCTAGATGCCCAACTACATCTGAATTTCAATGGGATCTGGGCACCGACCTACCTCCTTGAGAGTCTTTTGAAAATACCAAACCAAATCTCCCCACTCCCAATGGGGTCTCTTCAGAGTGCAGTGCCCAGGCCCTCCCATCCAGAGGGAATGGGAGGAAACAAAGGAACTCGGTGACACTCAGTGAGGAGGTCACTGCTTCGAGCTCTTGGCAACAGCAGGTTCCCCTCCTGGGCTTGTTGGTCTGGTGCATGCAGTTGCTCTGAGGTGTCCTACAGGCAGAAGGCAGGGCAGGAGTAGGAGAAGGAGGAGTGCACAGAGGAGACAGCAGCCAATCTGGCGAGCATCCACAAGCAGGAGGAAAGGTGGGGGGAGGAAAAGGCGGCCATTTATGGTCCAGCCCCATTGTGAGGTACAAAGAAAGAGAGAGAGGCATCTGCTGAGTTAGAGCTGTCCAGAGGCAAGCTACAGTCCCAAGCATGGTCAGCCCACACGACTGTAGACAGGGATACCATGACGCATTACTGGGGCCTTAACCTCCTGCCACCGAATAGCAACAGCTCCCACTGGCTTCAGGGGCAGTCACTGGCACCCTGCAGCAGTTGACTTGGGCCTGTAGCGGGCTCTGAGAAGGGCAAGTTCATTTATTTGTATTATGGTAGCAGCTAGAGGCACCGACCAAGATGGTGGGCACTGTTGTGCCAGGTGCTGCCCTGCCCCAAAGTGCTTCCAATTAAGGTCACACAGGAACAGAGCCCAGGTCTCCTTGCTCTCAAGCCAACACTATCCACTGGGCCAGGTTACTTCATAGACTGATATGGGGAAGTTCATGCTGCTGAGACCCTGGCTCTGGGGAAGCACAGGTGTTTAAAGTGTATTTACTCCTCACAGAGAGAAGTCCTCTACTTGCCCACAGAACGGGCCCAACATGGACAGTGGCAATGTAAGTACAGCCTTGTTTGTCAGCCCTGGAAATGGAACAACCAGGGCTGCTGCAGGTCAGTACGGAAGAACATGAGTTTTAATTCCCTAGCTGCTTGCTGAACTGTCTGCCAGGGAAAGATGGGGCACCATAATTAACCACAATTAATTAAACATTAGCCAGCATTTGTGCAGCACTTTGAAGTGGTAAAGCATCATGCACAATAATTGTGCAGAATCATAATTAGGTGCATTGGCAGAGCTACTGGGGGGCGGGGGAAACAACAGGGGATGCTGTGGATCAAGAATAAGGGGGATTGGTGGGGCTGTGAGAGGGCCTGGAATAGCAAAGGTCATTACAGGTCAAACCTGAGAGTCAAAGCTGTTGGGGCCCCAGGACTGGAATCTCAAGGCATGCTGCAGGTCAGGATGGAGGTGTATTGCGCTTAACTGCTTAGTTGCTAAATGACATATCAGATCCAGCTGAAAAAAGGTAAGGTGGGCCCAGTGTTCCTGGCAAACAGCTGTGATAAATCCTGAGATTCCAGGCAATGGAAGGGAAATTGCATTCACAGTTGGGAACATAAGAACAGCCATACTGGGTCAGACCAAAGGTCCATCTAACCCAGTATCCTGTCTTCTGACAGTGGTCAATGCCAGTTGCCCCAGAGGGAATGAACAGAACAGGCAATCATCCAATGATCCATCCCCTGTCACCCATTCCCAGCTTCTGGCAGACAGAGGCTAGTGACACCATCCCTGCCCATCCTGGATAATAGCCATTGATGGACCTATCCTCCATGAACTTATCTAGTTTTTTTTTTTAACCCTATTATAGTCTTGGCCTTCACAACATCCTCTGGCAAAGAGTTACACAGGTTGACTGTGTGTTGTGTGAAGGAATACTTCCTTTTGTTTGTTTCAAACCTGCTGCCTATTAATTTCATTTGGTGATCCTAGTTCTTGTGTTATGAAAAGGAGTAAATAACACTTCCTTAATTACTTTCTCCACACCAGTCATGATTTTATAGACTTCTATCATATCCCCCCTTAGTTGTCTCTTTTCCAAGCTGAAAAGTCCCAATCTTATTACTCTCTCCTCATATGACAGCCGTTCCATACCCCTAATAATTTTTTTCACCCTTTTCTGAACCTTTTCCAATTCCAATGTATCTTTTTTGAGATGGGGCAACCACATCTGCACACAGTATTTAAGATGCGGGCGTACCATGGATTTATATAGATGCAATATGATATTTTCTGTCTTATTATCTATTCCTTTCTTAATGATTCCCAACATTATGTTTGCTTTTTTGACTGCTGCTGCACATTGAGAGGATGTTTTCAGAGAACTCACCACAATGACTCCAAGATCTCTTTCTTGAGTGGTAACAGCTAATTTAGACCCCATCATTTTATATGTATAGTTGGGATTATGGGCCAGGCACATTCTGGCAGCAGTGTAGGGGGTAAGGACATCTGCAGGAGGACTGATGGCTGATGGGAACAAATACATAAAACCAGTATGAGGAGATATTTTGCCCTTCTCTCAGACTCACCCACTGAGGCTCTCAAAGTGCTTTGGGAGCATTAATGAATTAAGCTCAGAACACACTGGTGAAGGAGGTAAGTGTTACTAATGCTATCTTAACCATGAGAAACCTGAGGGATACAAAGATTACATGACTCACCCAAGGTCACATAGCCAGTAAGTAGCAGAGTTGGGAACAAAGCCACAAATCTTGTCTTCTCTTTGGGCTCAGCTACTAGAACATGCTGTGCAATGGCATTCACGCTGCTTCCCTAAACAAAGACTTTCTGTAAGGCTGCCCTCTTGACTAGGGCATGGCTGGCTGTGTTAGGCAAGGGTTAAAGCTTCCACTCCCCCAAAACTTTGCCTTGAAACACAGGCTTTTCGCATTCTAGCTCTCTCCTTTCTGCTGCCTTATGAAATAAGCATGAGCAGAGCATGCCCCCTTGTGGCTGATGGATGCAAATGCATCACATCGCTGCCTGGGCATAAGAACAGGTGTTCAGTCCTCCCATTTTCCATGCGTCCAGACCAGCAGCAAACAGTGCTTTGTAGTTCTATGTTACAGCAGGTTTCCTGGTGCTGTAACATGTGTGCTTACAAGTCTAAGCTGTGCGGTGCTACAGGCAATCAGTGCCAGCCTAACCGGTGCAATGCAACAGACAGCACGTTCCACATTCATGGACTGAACAGAGACACTGGATTGACGGCTTATTAAAACAAACTGTAACCCACTAACAACTCCCCCAACTGTCTTCCTCTTCCTTCCTTTCCTGAAGGGGTGTTAACAGGCCACTTCACCTTGAAGGGTCCCTTGAAATAGGTGTTAACTACTTATGCTAAACAATCTGTTCAGCTTGTATTTAGCTGTGACACTTTGAGTACGTTTCCCAGACCTGAAGAAGGGCTCTGCCTAAGCTCGAAAGCTTGTCTCTCTCACCGACAGACGTTGGTGCAATAAAAGATATTCACCTTGTTACCCTTACACAGTGCCCCAGCTGTTCCAGTGCCTCGCTGTCTTGTGCACTGTTAATAAGAACTCAGAGACCATCTTAACCTGGACACTGCCACCATCACTCCAGTGCCATCATCACCTACTGTATGCAGCATTCAGCTCCCACCTCACCTGGGCAGTGCCACAACCATTACAGCAGCAATCTGTAAAATCTGCCAAACCGCTGTCATTTTCAGCCTGTTCCATACAATGCCACAGCCACTGCCTACGCATGCCCAGCTCTACCACTCGCCCTCCAGTCCATACAGTGCCACCTCCCTGCAGCTGTGCCATTCCAAGACAGCCGGTGTGTTGCCAGAGCCCAGCTACTGCCAGCCCAACCTGGGCAGTGCCACTGCTTTTGCTGTTCCTACCCCTTTGCTCTGCCACACAGCTCCCCTCATTTTGCATGTGCCCCTGCCAAACTCCTTTGAGCTGAAAAGTTTAGTTCCAGAGTCTGGAACTTTTGCTCCATACTGAGGTGCAGGGATCTGGGGGTTTGGTATGAGCCTGTCTCTGCTCCTAATCTTTCTCACCCCTCCACCTCTTTCCTCCCTCCCGCTCTGTCATTTTCTCTTTCATCCTCCACTCCTCCTTCTGAGGCTTCATTTTATTAAACAGCTCGCTGGGAAAATAGCAGTGCTCTGACCCACAGCTGCTAAAAGGGAAGATGATGTATGTGTCAGGAAACTGTTTCCAGTTCATCTCCAAACAGGGAAAGAGCCCCCTGCATCCCTGCTGTGTCCTCACTCACCTTCTCCCACCCACCCTGTGTGAGACTGAAAATCCAAATCGGGCTGTCTTTTCGTGAAGATAAAAGGTGCAAAACTGGCTTTGTGTACTCCCAAGCCTTTGGAACTAAACCCTGCCTCACCACTAGGCTTGAGAGCTGCTCTCGATTTTTATACTGTCACCATTTGACTAGTTCTTTTGTCATCATAGAGCAAGGGTAGTCAATAGGCAGACTGTGGGCCAAATCTGGACCACCAGGTGCTTTTGAACTGACCCCAAAATCTTTTTATTTACTTATTATCATTATTATTATTTTCTCTGGAGTCTGGACCTTGACTAAACCTTGACCAAGAAATTTGGACCTTGACAAAAAATAGACACCCCTGTCATACAGACTTCCAACCTAGACTGGCCCTGAATTTTCAAGGTAAAAATGAAGCAGAAAAAAGAAGAAGAAGAAGAAGAAGAATCTTTCATACCTTTTTTTTCCATCTTAAAGAAGTAAAAAGGGCCACAAGCCACTTTATTTTAACGTCATCTTTAAATAAGATGATTCTTAAACTCAAAGGGCCAGTCACAAATTGCCCATATACATGGCACTCTTTTGTCAGAGTTAGGGTATTTTCTAGCTCTTTTTCTTATTCATTCAACTAGAACCTATTCCTTCTCCACCACCCCCACCCTCCTTTCTTTGATGGAGCAGCATGCAGTTGGGTTAAATTTTTAACAGCCTCTTTGAGCATGGCTCAAAAGTTCCTCCTCCCCTCCCCCAGGAATTTGGTGCTAAGGAGTTCAAAGATAGCTCCTGAGGTATCAGTTTCCCAAGACAATCTCTTTCCAGCCTCGGATATACTTAGCAACTGTGGTAATCTTACTTAGGACTCTCCAAGTCTCCTCTAAGGGATCTGGAGAATTCAAGACAGCTGGGGATGGACGTGGCAAAGGAAGGGATGGGGCCTGCTAGCACAGCAAAGCCATCTTGAGCTAGTGACCATACATGGTCAGCCCAGGGCTCCCTGCAGCACGGGGGATAGGAGGCCAGAGAAGGAAGGGGACACTGGATGATGAGCTAGAATGGCTGATTGTGTCTATAAGAAGTTATTTTCTTGCCTCTCCCCTGAAGCTCACTAACAAGAGGAGGACCTGCCGTGCAAGCCACATATATATATATGTGATAAGTGGCTTGTGTGGAAGGACCAGTCATGTTAGCTGCCGCAGGTTCCAAAGTGATCACTAGGAGGATGGAGGGGTATGCTACGTTGAGTGACAGGGGGATCTCAGAGGTTCAGAGGTTCACATTGTGCACTGAATTATCCCAGCTTTTTGTAAGCTGTGCCCTCTCCACACAACAGCTCCCTGATCTCCCAAATCAGCCGGCTGTCCTCTTTGGGATAGGAGCGCCAGCTCCCCCTGAACTACAGTGCATTATCTCTTCAGGGGCTGGCCTACTTACTCCCATCCAATCTTCAGGAAGCAGCCATTTCCCTCCCCGTCCCTCCTCTCCTCAGCAGCCATCCCTCTCTCCAGACCTCACAGGCAGAGAGGAACAGACCCCAGTGTGCGAGCTTGTCTCTCCTGATCTTTATTCCTGCAGTCCAGTCTGCACACTAGAGCTAGCACCGGTAGAGCTGCACCTCTGCTACCGTGGAAGAACTGCCTAAACGTCTCATACCTACACCCGGCATCGTTAGATACACAGGCTGATGCACTGCCTGAAGATATGCAGGGTTAGCCAAATCCCCCTCTTCCTCCCACATTTACACTGGCACAAGTGGCATATGTCATTCACTACCAGTAGAGCTCCAGCAGCAGCAACCACAAAGGAAGCTGTAGCGTAGACACGGCTATGTAATTTTGATCACTATGTCGTCTAACCCGCCTTGAGCCCCCTCTACAGTAGAGCTTCCAGAACTGCTACCACAGGTGAATTATGGGCCCCATTTTCGCTTGCGTAGCTAAGGCATTGGGGCCTGCATGCGCCAGCAGCACTGCTGGAAGCAAACAGGGTAGGTGATCCAAGCGACAATGCTGACTTCTGTTGTCCGTCTGTCCCAGAATAACAGTGTAGAACCCGTGAGGGATCTAGTGTGTGGCCCCACACATGAGGGAGTGAAAAGAGCCGGTGCTGTTGTAGTGGGACCTGTGGGCAATTTTCTGACTAGCCTTCATCTTACTCTGACCAAATTCTGCCCCACCTCCACCCGTGTCAGCTCCTCATTCATGCTCCCTCCACAAACCCTAACCCCCATGCCCCTGTTTGGCTCTCTCCATGCCCTCAGCCCTCCTCAGAGTTGTCTCAGGAGCATTGCTGTAACTTGATCAGCAGCGGGTTTAACTTGAAAGCAGACTGGGTACAGAGTGAAAGGCCGATGAGCTGAGCTAACAGCCTTCACCACTGGGTGGTAAAGACCGTCCACGCTGAACGCTGAACAAACCCCTTTTCCTACATTTTAGGAGGCGGATTTCAGGAGAGGTTGCTCACCTGGGGAAGGGGGGATAGTAGAACAACTGCAGGTTAAACTAGAACTGAAGTAAACCTAGAACTGGACCTATTCCAAGGTTTGGGAGGGAAAGTGGTTATCAATTTTAAAAACAAAATTCAACTCCCTCGCACCCCTTTTTCCCCCTGTCTAATTTTTAAATTTAAAAATTTGTGACAATTTCCAAACTTGACCAGGGATGGAGGGAATCACAACAATTTCATCTGTATTTTCCCCCCATTTTTTCGTCCAAGTTTCAAAATTTGAAAAGTTTCAACCTGCACTAGTTTGTAATATTTGTGATCTCTGCCCCCTCTGTTCCTGCCTGGGAGCACAAGGGCTGAAATACCACAGAAAAGCATTCTTACTGCTATACTCCCAGTCACAACGGGGTTCCTTAACCCCATGTTCTGCGACTCAGTGGAGAGACTGTGTGAGAGCCACTGATCACATTGGCACTGCGTGAGCATCCCACCAGCAATGCCTATGCTGCCAAAAACATGCCCTGGCCCCCTGCATGCAACTTGGGGGGCAGTCTCTACAGGCAGCTTTTTCTTTGGTTGTTTCAAAGTCTTGGTCAGGAACCTAGAGGGGAACCCCACCAGAATACTGTCCTAACATTACTGCAGTCTGATTAGAAGCCTGTGCAGAGCTGCCCCCACCAAAAAAGACATATCTACACACACAAACATGGCAGGCAGAGGAATCAGTGGAAAAGCTGCACTATGCCAGGGCTGTGCCACTGCCTGACTAATTACATATAGGTGCCAACTAGAATATTTGTTGCAACAATATATCACTATTTGTCTGTTCCCAGGCTCCCCCAACCAATAGCACTGAAACCCTCAAGAGCTTTAGTGTCCCTGTGAGACAATTAACCCTTTCATTACTGGATACTGCAAAGCATGCAGTGAACATGAACCCTTCTTCTCCTGATCCCCATCATCCCAAAAGTATTGAGGGGCTACAGACAGATTTTCTTTTATCGACTTCCATAAGACATTCCTTTTGTGGGTAAATGTTACATATTTTGAACACGCATTGGATATGATTTGGTGAATAATATTGTTATTGCTTTATTTTTAGAGAGGCCAGAGTCAAACCCCCGAACTTTATAGATGCTCAACATTTGAACCCAGATCTAGATGAGCCCAAGTCTAGATAACACACTGGCTAAGTGTGTCTTTGTCCTTTTCTAGTAGCTAATTCACAGACAAAAACCAATTGCTACTGCTCCCAGCTGATGGACTTACTCTTTTAACCTAAATGGTAGATTGTCTGTGCTTTGGAGCTAACAGTCCAAGTTTCAGTCCCTGGTGGCAAACCAACCAGGGAGGTGTCATTATCTGGTTGCTGTTATTTTGGGGATGATGTAAGTGAACAGGGAGCTGTACAAACACACAAAATACAATATCCCTACTCTGAGAGGCTTCCAGTCTAATTCAGACAGAGAAATATCATATATAGGGAAAGAAATCAAGACTGCAGCAACTCCCATCCAAGGTCTCACTTGTCTTTTCAATGTATTAACATCCAGTTACTCATCCATCTACAAATATCATGATAGCTGGGGCAAAAATGGCAGAGTTTTTTTCCACAGAGCAGAGTCAGAAAAGGGACTTTTTTTCTCTGCCCCGGTCTTCTTCCATGAAACTCTCCCTCAGAGAAGGACACACTTCATTATGACCTTCACATGCAGCTCTAGCTCAGTAGGTGCCCTCCAGACCAGATTTATGGACAGCCTGAATATGGAGTCAAAATGCTTTGGGGAGAAAGATGAAGTGGACTCTATAAGTCCCCCTCACCCAGAGTCTAAATGGGAGTCATTCCCCAGTGCCCCAAAACAGTTGCTACAGGGAGATGGAGGAATGGACAATAGAATAGCACAGCTAATAAAATCCCTCCATTCCCTCTCACGCTGGACATGTGTGCATCCTAAAGAACAGGGGCATCTGAACTTCACGGCTCCACAATGAGCCAAAAATTCAGATCCAAACACCCAAGAAGCTTCAGCCTAGCAGTGCCAAGTTTGGCCTGAGCTGCAATCTTTAGTTTGTCCCCAGAGGGGACTCTGCAGTCCAAAAGAGGCGGGAAAGGCAAAGAGTCTGATTGTCTTGCAGCCCTGTGTCCATGAACGAGGCAGAGAAAAGCTAGTGAGCCTAGTCAACAGGATCGGCTCTAGGCACCAGCAAAGCAAGCACGTGCTTGGGACGACACATTTCCAGGGGCGGCATTCCAGCCATCCTTTTTTTTCAGGGCAGTGGTGCTCTCGGAGCTGTGCCACTTAGACAGGGTGAGGGTGCCGCGCCCCCGGCCACAGCGGGAAGGGGAAGCCCCAGCACCGGGATGCTGAGCTGCCAGGGCCCAGCCACTACCTGGGGAGGAGAGGGCAAGTCCTGCCAGGGAGCCAGGGCTACGCCAGCTCATCTGCGCACTGGCTGCTGCACTGCCTTGTGCCACCCCTTATATCGGGGCTTCTCTGCGCAGCCGGGCGGGGGAGGGGTAAACTCCTGCAGGCGCTGGGAGAAGGTGACATCACTCCCTCCGCTTCCAGCGCTGCCTGCGAGCCTCAGCCCCACCTGAGCTTGGGGCGGCAAATTTTTTGCTTGGGGCAGCAAAAAACCTAGAGCCGTCCCTGCTAGTCAAGAACTTTCTAGAGCTTCCAATGGCTGGTCCCTTTTTGCGTTTCCCTCTCCTTGTGCATGCACTACCAACTGCAATGACTCTTAGCTCAAGTTCATTTGGGGCTCATTCAGCCCCTTGTTTTGCTTCTACCTTCAAGTTCTCTGGCTAACCTGTAGCCCCCTCAGAATTACGAACCAAACCATGAGGTAAATTTCAGCTACTCCCAAGGGCCTTACCTTTCAGTGTCCGTCGGGGGCTCTTCCCCCTCCTGATTCTTGCTCTCGGGGTCTCCATGGCACTCCTCAGAGTCTGACATTTTATTTCCTTGCTAACAACCTTGTCAAATCGACGGGCTCTGCAAAGAGCTCTGTAAGAGTAGAGTGTGCGCGCGCGCGTGCGTGTGTTCACTTTCATACCACCCTTCCTGTCCTCTAACCCAGCAACAAATGATGCCGGAAGCCTCTGAGGTTTGAGGGGGGTTGGGAGTTCTTACTCAGGTTATATTTAAGGTTTTGTTTCTATCTACTGCCTAAAAATCAGGAAGTACTAATCCGAGCTGCAGGGGAAGCATTGGGCAACAGCCACTCGTAGGGCCTGTTAGAGTAGAAAGATGTCTGAGAGACAGGCCATAACCACTCATAGTACTAAACTACTAAATGGCTGCATCTTTAAGTGGCAGCATTCGATAAAATCCACCTGCCAAGGATTGGTTCTGTCCGGGCCACAACGCCTTGGCCACAAAAGCACGGAAGCAGCCCTTAGCCAGAGTGCAAGACTGTCCCAGCCACTGCCACTATCATCTCCAGCATACACACTGGCCTAACCCAGAAGCCCCCTTTGCCCAAAGGTGCACTGCTAGCGGTTCCCAGGGGGGCCTTGCAACTCTGCGCAGCCTCCTTTCCCCAATCTAGCCAGGCTGCAGTGCTTGGTGGATTCCCTTGTGTGTGCTGATGCCCACATAAATGCTTTCAGGCACTCACACGAGGGTGAGGGATTACTGAAGGCAAAACCGGACAATGTTCAGAAGCAGCTGAGCGATCCAGTCCACCTAGGCTCAAAAGTTCACTTTGGGACGTTCCTGTGACAATCACAGGTAACAAACCTTTTCGTCAACAGAGCTGAGGCTGGCGTAGGCAAGGGAGCTCCTCCGTTGTTTATGTGTTGGCCAGGAAAAGACATGAACTGGATTTCTCTGTCCTGAGCGTGGGAGAGCCGCCAGGAAAAAGAAACACCTGAATCAGATTTCTGTGCCCAATTGAAATACAACCAACACAGCTGCTATGTGGAGATGCAATTGCACAAGGATGTGCTGTGCTCAATCGGCAAGGCTCAGATTGCAGAATTGCTTAAGAAAAAAAACTGTGCGGTGGAGTGCAGGGGAAGTGGCAACAGCCCCTTCCTATTACACAGAAGTTCAAATTCAAATCTCCAGTAGAATATGTCCTGCCAAAAACCACCCTGCCTCTCTGCTATCAGGCCTGGTACCCACCTCCTACTTATCTTGCTGACCATAGCAAGGCCTGGTTGTCTCTTCCCTCTTCAGGAGTCCTGGGTGGCCAGTCCTTCATCTTACATCTTTGGTTGGGGAGTTGGGGAGATACAATTTGATCACCTGCCATCCAGGAGAGCAGCCAAGGGGAAGGGCTAGCAAGTAGATCCCGCCCCAAACACACATTGTTCCCCAACCACTAAGGGCACCCTGAAAGTTCCTCAGCTCCTGAGCTTGGGTTTATGGGGTGCCATATGCCCTGAGACACAGTGCAGAGTTTCTGTAATGGGAGAACTCCCTGCCTTCTCCCAGGAGATATTGGGGGTTTGGAGAGGGGTAACTGCCCTTCGCTGAAGCTAATAGAAGATGGGGGACTGGTTTAGCTTGTGCCCCTTGCAGAGCCAGGGAGGGAGCCATCGAGCCCACAAGGGAGTGGGATAGGGAAGTGGCTAGAACTCACCTCATTCCCCCTACAGCAATGATAGTAAAAGAGGTTGCAGGGCTCAAAGCGAGGAGGAAAGGAGGGAGAGAAGCCAGCTGGTGTTTGGATTTCCCTGCTCCCCAAACATCTTCTTGGAGCAGAAACCAGGCTGCTCCCAGCAGTGGGAGAGGGAGATTTCACCTGGCTCAGCTAGATATGGGCTCTGAGTACCAGGGCCGCCCAGAGGATTCAGGGGGCCTGGGGCAAAGCAATTTCAGGGGGCCCTTCCATAAAAAAAAGTTGCAATACCATAGAATACTATATTCTCGTGGGGGCCCCTGTGGGGCCTGGGGCAAATTGCCCCACTTGCCCCCCCTCTGGGCAGCCCTGCTGAGTACAACCTCCAGGAGGGGGAAAAACGTGGAACAGATTTCTGGATTGAGCTATGCAGGGTTCTGCCTCTCTTCTTGCAGAAGAAGAGGAAACAAGAGAACCTGGAGGGGGAACCAGCGGCTGGCAGTAGAGCACACTGCACCCATTTCCTTCCTATGGCCTCTCTCACTGCACTAATCCCCTGAACTCTTTCTCAACCTGCTCATGCAACAAGCATCTTCTCCAGCAACCCCGAAGCAGCTCAAAAAACACAGCTATCACCAAGGTGCTTTCCCCACTAGGCCTGGCTAGGTGGTGGGAAGCAAAGGGGGTTATGTTTGCTCTGGGTGGCAGCTTAGTTTTAATTGAGCTCCATCCAACGCCCATAATGGGCCCAATTCTCCTCCCATTGAAGAGAGTGGAAGTTTTGCCACTGACTTCAATGGGGGCTTGCCTGCTGAGAAAAGATTTCTGGTTTTAGATAAGCAGAGCTTGCAGATAGATGTGAACCAGCCCAACAAGAAACCTCTTATCCATCTTATCCTATAGATAAGTATACAAGGAATGTTCCTTCCCTTGCCTTATCTGTTCTGTCATGGTATCTCACAGCGGTGGACACATGAACGGGCACTTATTAATTACTAAAGATTCCTCAGGTTGCTATCAAGATGTGGCAGATCAAAGGAAAGATGTTTAGGAGGGAAGAGGGTCTCAATTTTAGGCATAGCCTAGTGCGATACACAGTGATAATCTCATTACAGCTCTAGTCTGAAAAGGTAATTATGGTCTAAAAAGTGAAAGGGAAGAAGAAAATAAGTGGCCTCCTGACGTTTCATATTTATTCTTTCACTGGTTCCCACAGCTATTTGCTAAGGTTACAAGAGCTCCTAGCTTCTGCCATTGAAGACTTAATCTGGTGAAAATCAACGGAGGGTTCTTTCTGCTTTGAACACCATCAGCAACAAGAGACAGTCTGGAATCAGGACACAGTGAGACACTTGTCCTGGATGGATAAACAATGAAAATGCAGTTCTAACTTCACCAGCCAACAGCAACTGAGAGTAGAGTGGGTTCTCTAACCTATGCCCTAAGGCATGGGAGCAGCTCCGAGAGATAAAAAAGGTGCAATTTTTACTGGTGAATTTTCTGATAATAGCCCCCAATGTTTAAAGCAGTTGACAGCCTGTGGGCCAGACTCTGATCTCAGTTACGCCTGTATAAATCCAGAGTAACTCCATTGACTTTGATCTCTCTCTTATACAGCACTTTTCATCTGTAAATGTCACTGCATTTTACAAAGGAGGAGATAATCTTAGCCCTATTTTACAAATGGAGAAACTGAGGCATGGAGATGAAGTAACTTGCCCAAATAGGCCAGTGGCAGAGCTGGGAACAGAACCTAGGTCTCTCAAGTCCTAGTCCAGTGTGCTAGCCATTAGTCTGCACTGACTCATTAGTTAGCCCATCAGGGCTTCTAAGTACTGGTTTTGGCACTCCAACAAGACTCTTACTAGCCAATAGGGTCACAGTAATTGGTAAGGCCATAATTCATGCAGCTTGATCATCTGCAGTCTCTATAGAGGTATTTAATAGCCCCTCCCACCTCAGGAAATAAGTGGTCATGTGACACAAAGTAAATTCATGCCTTGCTCTCCAAGGCTTAAAAATTGAACCATACTTTCAAAGCTTTATTTACACAGTTAAGATCACTTTGATACATCAGATCCTATAAAATTACAGGGTTAAACTGCATTTGATTTCAGTGCATGCCACTAGCATTGTTTCAAAATGTAATTATGACATTGCATGATTTAAGACAGTTGTTTCCATAGCAACAGTAGGGGGTGGGGCTGAAAGGTCTTGTGTCTTGGATTGCTTTGTGAAATGTGACCTTGGGCTCAGGAAGTTTAGCCCTAAACAACGCTGCTAGAGAGCTGGTTTGAAAAATAGGTGGCAGGAGAGATGGAGGAGGAGAAACTTGGAAATTGACTAGATACCAGATTACAGTTAACAGCTGCGTGGGATTTAGGATTCACTAGTCTCAAACATCTTCTTCCTGCCCTCCATGCCAGACTTCTCCTCGATGTTCTTCCTCCAGTCACCCACATCACGCAGATCCTTCTCCTGTTGGCATTAGGGGAAAACAAACATGGAAGTACTGACAATGCTGGGTGGTATTCACGCCCATCCTTGTATTCTTTAGCTAACATCCATCCCAGTGTAGCATAGATACCACCTGGGATTCCAGTTAGCAAACCTATCTAATATCCCTAAGGGGTGAGATTCACCCCTGTGCAGAGGACTGGATCAAAGCTTATGCCCCACAAACCATATTTTGAAGAACTTGATTGGGATTTAAGTGATCTCTAGGCCTTGTGCTCGTCCTTAGTTCAGGGGTGAAATGCACCCCTAATGCTTTTCATCCCACAGTGCTTTCCAAACCATCCATACAGAGATTGTTTCACCCACTGTTGAAATGTGGAATGAGGCAATTTCTTTAACAGTGCAGAGCAGATCGGAACAACAGTTTGGGTCAGGAAGTGAAGAAGAGTTTATCTAATAAGAGGAATTTAGGTTAGCAGGATATTACCCCGAACTGGAAGTTGATCGGGACTCTAGAGATATATCACAAAATCATAGGCAGCAGGGCCAGGAGAGAGTATTTGGATGATCTAAGTGTGAATTTTGCAGGTCTGCTCACTATGACATTCTTGCTAATGTCACCTAATCTGTAACTGGAGTGGAATATCCTCCCCTAGATACCAAGCATGAATGGGCAAAGTAAAATAGTTTGACACAAAGCTCTTAATCCACCCACAGATGGGGAGGCCATTAAAATCTAGAGTTTTACCACTTGGTAGTAAAAATGTATGGCAGTGAGAGAATCCCAAACCATCTCCCACTGTGTGGCTTTGGGCCACAGCTGTGTGTACATCCTCCTGACAGCTGGGAGGATTTAGAGATAGGAGGAAAATAGGGAAATGACCATGTGGCAGAGACAGGGCCACTCTCAGGATGTTAGAAAAGGCTAGAGCAGCCCAGTGTCAAGTGCAAACAATACAAAGGTTGGATAGCAGAAGTACATAAGGCAAGTGATTGGGAGACCGCAGCCTTTTCTGAGCAGCCAGGGTCTTTGGTCCAGAGATCCATTGGCCAACTGGTCTGCGTGTGTGTTACAGGTCCCCTGTGCGCCCAACCCACAAGGAGGAGAGTCTACTACGGCTGCAGGTGGGGAGCCAACCGCTTTAGCTTAAGCTGTTGTAGCTCATGCTTTTAGCTCTGGAGGTCCCCAGTGCGTTGGTCAAGATGTGGCTGTCACACCAGTACACAGGGAAGTCTGATTTCCAGCTAATAATGCCTGGATCCTATTACAATAGGGGAAGTTGCGTGGTACCTTCTCAGTGTCCTCCTTCTTGACCTGCTTCAGGTTAGCGCGAAGGTCCATGCAGACCTTGTGTTTGGAGCCCAGCAGGGCACGCAGCATAGCGTCAGCAGACATGCGGACCCTACGCAGGGGTGGCCTCTTGAACTTGCCCCTCAGGTCAAACAGTTTCTGGCTCAAGTCTTCAAGCTACAAAAAGAAAGAGGAGATGGGGAGAGAGGAGAAAATGATGTGAGATGGACCCATAGCAGAAGACGAATGGACAGGCGCACACACAAGTACATATAGTGTGATAGAAAGGAAACGCCATCTACGAAGGCAAAGGATTAGTTTGACAAAGCTTAGGCAAGCACGGAAGACATGGGCATTTGGGAGAGTGGGCAGGTACAGGGACGGTGGGGTAGGAGCACAGGCAGCAGATACATGCTGTAGAGAGGGACAAAGCGTGGGGCTGGGCACACTCCACTGATCTCCACATCAGCAGCGATGGGAGTGCCAGGGAAGATTACCTCTTTGGTGGTTTTCTGTAACTTAGCCTCAGTGTCATATCTTTCCTCATCCACCACCTCTATCTTGGCATGAAGCTTTTTGCATAGCTCCTGCAGAGAAAGAGAAAAGGATGTGGGCCATTGGAAAGCATGTGACTCACACTGCCTACCCTTTCCACAACTTCCTCCAGTTCTGTAAGAGCTCAGCTCAGGTGCGGCTCCATACTTGGGACGTGTCTGAACCAGTTCCTGGTCTCTCTGTTCCACCTGCTTTCTAAGGCTCCAGCAGCTTAACACAATTGACAAGTTGGCTTATCCATCGGTTGGGAGTTCCTCTGGCACAAGGGAATTCCCAGGTTGCACATGGCCACTATAGCCAGCCCCTAACCAGCCTCTCCTCTGCCCACTGGCCCCGTAGGCATGTCAGGAGCATGACTGAGGCAAATGGGTGTGGTCAGAGCGCTGCTGCTGGAATGACCCCTTGGCAGCTCTAGGCTGCTTCTCAGGGCCACACTTCCGCCAAGGGGGCAGGTTCAGGAGAGGCAGAAAAGAGACTTTCAAGCCATTTTTTCCTCCCCCAGCTCAGCTGGCCAAGCTCTGCTCTAGTGCAGCTCAGAAACGAGTCCAAATATTGCTCCATGTGGCTTTGCATCGGGCTTTTGCATTTAAACTTCCTCAACTGTAATTGATTTCCAGTCAAAGATCCAAATACAATAGTGCTGGAAATGTCTGGTGCCCACCCCCTAGGGAAAGTAGTGCATTTAACTGAGTAGTATAGAATGCTCTCAAGCAAGCCAAGAGAATTCCCCTGTGCCCCTCATGCGAGAATGATGAGTTGTCTTAACATGGAGTCTTTGGGGGAACCTGGAGGACTCCTTTCTCCTCCACCTTAAAGAAAGATTGCATTGGGCAGGAGGATCTGTTGTATAAATGCAACCTAGTATGACTGTGAGTTGAAAGGCCCCAAACAAAATCAACTTGATACCTCACCTCTGAGTTCATGATCAAAACTATTGGACATATGGAAACAGCTGAGCAAGGTTCCCTCTCCAACGTTTTGAGTGGTACATTCAGAGTTGACCAGCCTACTTTAGAAATTTTTAAAAAGCCAGAATCCATTTCTGGACCCACAAGTTTTCATCTCTACTTTGTGGAGGAGAGAACACCTCAAATGCACTGTAGAGCCAGGACTTCACCTCTCACTGGCTACTATGCCAGAAGTGGAGCAGAGGATATAGAACATGGGTGCTCAAATTGTGAGTCATTACCACCAGGGGGCGTATGAGGAGATGACAGGGGGTCACAACCACCTGCCTTTCCTAAATTCCCAAACAGCAGGCACGTCCCTGCTCAGTCACAAGGGTTTCGTGGGATTGAAAAGGTTGAGAAGCACCAATTTAAGGAAATGGGCAGTGTGTTGGGTTGAGTTGGAAGAGCCATATATGTGGGGTAAGGCAGAACCCTAAACCTTTCTGCTCTTGCGTAGGAGAAGATGGAAGAGACAAAGCTGTTACCTGCAACTCCTGCATGGAGTGTGGGAGTGACAAAGGAGGACAGTGCTCGGCAAGGTAATTGGCCTTTTCTGCTTCTTTAGCTGCTGTTTCTTTCTCTAGGAGAGTAGCAGCAATCTGGAGCATAACACTCTGGAGGGGAAAAAAAAGAACACAAATCCAGTTACTTGTGTGAGTGAGTAGCAATGGGGAGGGAGAGAGCTCACAGCTACTCCAACCCCAGTATTCTCAGCAGGAATCACTGAAGAAGTGCTCACCGCAGGGGGGTCATGGACACTCCAGTCCAACTTGTTGCCCACAGGAGTTGCTTCTTGTAGGAGATGGCATAGGAATGCTGGATGTGGGGAGCACACAGCTACTCCCGGGACCAGCTTCTTTCAGCAAGAGACCCCAACCATAGGGAATGTTGTAGGAGCAGTGATTTGGGAAGCTTTGGGCTACCCCAGCCGTTGGCCGGCCTGGAGGAGGATTCACCAATGATGGGGAACTTTCAGCTGTTCCAGTCCCAGCAGGAGGCACTGTCTGGAATGGGGTAGGAGGGAGCACCAATTTTGGGAGCTCCTGGTTTTTGAAATCAGGGGGCAGATGCAGGAGCACTGGCTGGCTCAAGAATGGACAGTAGGATGGTTGTGGACAAATCCCATACTTCATGCAAGATCAGGAATAGCACGTACCTTCAGATGCTGCCGGCGGGCAGTGATTGCCCTCTTCCTTTTCTACAGGTGTAAAGAAAGAAAGACAAGGCAGGTTCATCACAGTCTTCCTCCCCACCCCTTCACATATAATGCTAATGACAGTTTTAGCATCTATATTCCTCCCCAGAGCCTGCCCAGAATGGGAAGCAAGAGAAGAACTGGACCCACAGAACAAAGGGATCTGGCATCAAGCCCCCACCCAAATCCTTAGCAACTGGTCTCCAAACTAGAAGACACTGACAATTTGCTGCAATCCATATATGCCAGCAGAGCTCAGCACAGATCTTCCCTGCTAACCCCAGTATTGCCAACTCTAAGCATTCAGCAAATATGAGTCAAACCTCAAATCCTGATTGGCTTAGAAATCATGAGCATTCTTTTTAAAAATAATAGAGTGGGGCCCTTTCCATTCCCCCTCCGGTTTTGGACCCCTGTAGGGGTCACATGTTCTAGCTTTTCTCTGCAGCCAAGAGAGCTAGGAATGTGTGCACTTTAAAAACTGAAAGCAGGACTCCAGGAGGTGAAACTTTAAGAACACCAAATATTGTGAGACTCGTCAAAATTATGAGAGATGGCAACTTTGTTAAAAAGTCAATAGTACTAAAGGGTCAGTGAATGGAATGCAGGGGAGAGAAGCACGGAGGAGGTAGCATGTTAGAATTAATCCCACTTTCCAACTCATCCTAGCAGTTAATTATCTTTCTATTTACGGCTTTAAGGCTGACTGGGGAGTCAGGGCTGTGGGATGAGAGGATTCCTCATTACAGGAGTATGAGCACAGCAGTGGGGCTGCGCATGCAGGGAAGCACCTATATTCATCACTCCAAGGGGACAGGCAGAGCAGCAGGAGACAGGACAAAAGCCAGATTTACCTTCCACAGCTCCCCCTCACTCCCCCTCACCCTTGCAGGAAGGAAGGGTGGGACATAACCAGCTTTGTCGCTGCAGAAGAGTGAGAAAAGCACTGGGACTATGGGAGTGGGGAAGCCAGATTCATTGCTCCATGAGGAAGAGCAAAGCCGAAGGGGGCCGTGGGAGCTGCCAGGCAGGAGGCAGGCATGGAGGCAGGCATCAACAATACAGCAGCAATACACTCCGTTACCTTGTGTGCATTGAGCTGGCCACGAACCTACGCCCCGACCCCTTGTTTGTGACCGCACCTTGGTTACCTGACTATCGTTTGGGCAGGGAGGATAGTGACAATAAAGGAATTGCTCTACAGGACAAGAGTCTAGGTCCAAGTTTCACACATTGGCCAATACCCTGATATTGCAGAGGAAAGTGAGAATCCCTCCCCCATTAAGCACTTGGGCAATCAGGTAATGCTGCCCATGGGGGTGGGGCTGCAGGAGTCCAGGAGACAGGTCGAGAGTAGCTTTTGCATTGGGCTTTTTTTTTTTTTTTAATTAATATGAAAAAGAAATCCTCACTGAGTAATTTAAATGTCTTTCAAATGGATACAAAGCACCAAACTTTGTTCATTTCCAGGCTACATGGGCTAGCAGAAATATTCTATTTACAGAAGCTACAAGCTCTGTCCCACACTGCACTGCATCTGTTTCCTGAGCATTTCATCATAGAGACTGCGTGCATCTGAGTGTGGTTGGGGTGGGGGAAATACACACATTTGATGTGCATTTGTGGAGGAGGGGAAGAAGCATTCTGTGCTTTACAGGGGCGGGGGGAGGAAGAGGATAAAAAACGGTAGCTCGGTAGATAATTATTTACATTTCAATTGCACCTTTCATCCGGAAAGAGTGCAGAGCCCACTATGGAATATGTAAAGATCATTTCATCATGGCAGAAAGGCAACCACCTCTGAGGTGCAATGCAGCAGTAGATTAGCTGCACACAGCATCTTAGAACAGCTGAAGAACACCCTACACACAACTGAAAGTGCAGAGGGAGAATTAGAGAGGTGAGTTATTATGACTTCAGCTAGAATTTGACCAGGATGTTGGTGCTAAAACTTTTACTTTGAAAAGAATTGCCCAGGGATTTCCTTCAAACTTGATTTCAATGGGTGTTAGCTTAAGTAATGACTGACTGAAAACTGGGTAAGGACCTCATGATTTGATCTGATGGGTAAGCAGAACCTAGGTTTTGCCTGGCATCTGAAAGGCAGCACCCCCAGAACCAGAGTGTCCCCCATCCCTGTGTTGTGGCATTGGTGCAAGAGGGAATCAAACCATCACCATGCAGTGCTTAGGTTTCCTTGGAGTTCTCCCCTATCCAAGTAATTACAGACCCCATCCTGTGTCGCTTAGGAGATTGGCCAAGGTTCCACCGTGAAGCGACACACAGAGCAGGGTATTCTGGATGATGCTCACAGAACCAGCATCAAGCCTTGCGGTGAATTGCTTCCACTCCTCTACTTTACTATGGGGCAATTCATCCCGATACTGAGTCCATAACAGCTCTCTGGACAAAATCCACCCCAGCTCAAGGCCTATGCATCACATATGCCTCAAAAAAACAGGGGTAGAATTTCACCCAGAGTGAGTCAGAGACAAGCCAGACACAGCAGAAGGAACAGGTAGATTCTACAGGGAGGGAGGAATTCTTCTGAGGGGATTCCACATGTGCCCCTCCCCATCCAGGCTTACACTGACGATGGGACTCTTCAAAATCCTTCATAGCCATTCCCACGCTGGCCAGAGAGTTGAGCACAGCATGACACAAAGGCCTGATCCTGTTTTAACTGGAGTCAAGAGGCGTTTCTAAGCGGGCAGCCTCATGCTAATCCAGAGTCAGGTCACAGAGAATCACCTTCAAAAAGGGATTAGACAAGGATTGGTGGGTGCAAAGGGATCAACATCATGCGCCACAGCCAGCTGAGCCAGAGAGGATGCACCTTCGCGGCCATTCCTGTCTCTATAATTGCCTCTGTTGCTGTAGAAGCTACGCGGCTAATGGACCATGAACACCTTCCACTCAGCTGGGGCAGCAGGTACATCTTCCACAGCACCATCTTGTGATCAGCTAGGAAAGCAAGGATGATCTTGGGGGAAATCCAACCTGCAAACTACAGCCAAGAAACACACTTCCTCCAAAACACTATCTCCTGCCTTTCAGCTGCTGAGCACTTGTCCTTTTAAACCTTTTTAGTTTGCGTATTTAGTTAGGTGAGTTTTATAGATCCACATTTCCTTCCAGGAGCTGGTCTTTTTAACAAGATAACACAAAGCCAAATGTGATACTATCCCCATGCAACATTACTAAGAAAAAAATCCCAGAGAGAGAGAGGGAGAGACTTACTTCTTCACTGTTCAGGGAGAAAGAGATAGAAAAAGGGAGGGAGGGAGGAAAGGAGAGAAAAAAGGAGATTAGTATCAGAACCAAAAACAAGAGACGGAATTTAGAAACAAAAGTTGGCACTTATTTTAAAGACTAAAAAGCAAACCAATGCCATCATGTTAGAGACAAAACCAGAAACTTACTCTGACATCTTGGTTTAGTGGATTTAGAACCTGCAATTAAAAAGAAGTGTAACAATTATTTGTGTTCAAAGTGAATTTCTTGGATTAATCAGAAAAGGACAGTTTCATCATAAAGAGGAACCGGTTCGTGCTTGTTTTCCAACTTCCGCAAAATCCAGTTTCCCAGAGAAGCAGGCTGTGGGTTATGGAGAGGTGCCAATCATGTTCTCACCCCAAACCAGGGAAACTGCAGCACCCGGAGTCTTTTGGATTGGACAAAATGCTCTAGGGAACATGACAGCCATGGCAAAAAGTCCTCGTGTGTGAAAGGACCCCTGCAGCCGCCCCCGGCTTCCACCTTCTTTGATCATCCAGGCACCCCTTTTCTCACCAAGTGCACTATGAGAACACACTATGGTGGGCTGCCTGTTGACTCATCATGTACTTATTTTATAAACACTGTAGGGCAGGGAATTGAACCCAAATCCCTTCCTCATCACAGGCTTCCCGAGTGGCCTTGGCAAGTCGCAATCTCTCTGGGCCTCGATTCTCCACTTTTTACAACGGGGATAATAGCACGTCTCTACCTCTCCGGGGCATCGTGGAAATAAATCCATGAAAGATGTGAGGCACTCAGTGACTACACGGATGGGGAGTCATAGATGGGAAGGTCAAGGCACCGTGTTTTCATTGAGTGTGTACAGCACTGAGCACAATCAGGTACCAAGCTGCTACGGCAACATAAATAATACATCATAGATTGTGCCTGCTAATCCCAGAATGCAGCTCTTTGTAGATTTGGGAGGGCTGGGGAAGGATGGAAGGAGTTAATTTGGACAAAGGAAGAGATAAAGGTCAAGGGGGCGGCGTAGAAAGCCATGCTGATCTCCTCAAGGAAACTTTATCCTGGAAAATGTGCGGGGGCCATCCCGTAACTGGGGAGAAAGTGCTTCTAAAAATAGTCAGGGCAGCTCACAAGGAGCTCCAGCTGTCTCCTTGGGCTGCAGCCTTTCCCGGTGCCAGCCCTCATGAGTCAGGGAGGTCAAGGCAACGCAGTGGCAACCACAAGAGGCAACAATACAGACAAGAGACTTGGCATCTGAGGAATGTGGGAGCTCCAGGCAGGTTATTTTTAAATAAAATTCTCCCTGCTCTTTTTAATGGCATCTTAAATGGCAAGTGGAAAGGAAGCCGGACAAGAAGAGCCTCACATTCTCTTCTATTTGACTAACTATATTAGCATCTGCTCCCTGCAGCCTTAACTTGCCTGTTTAACACATGGCATGCAAAAATCGACAGCAAATCAGAACTCTACTGGGAGACCAAGCTAGAGGGTTCCATAGTCTGCAGATCTATTCAGCGTGGAAGAAACCCCTAGCACCAGATCATCAACTGGGGTAAATCAGAGTAGCTGATGGAGTTATGCTGATTTATACCACCTGATGATTTGGCCCCTATAGCCTTGGGAACTAGATCCAAGGTCAGATTTAAGCATTGTGGGTCTTTGCTTTTCCTTTAACTTGGTTACGTGAGCAAAAGCAATTGACTGGGGGACTGATAGAATCAAATATCGAGGGCATACCTGCAGTAAACAGGATGGACCATTTCAGATGTGATCAATAAATACAACAGACATACCTGAGAAAGCTCAGGCTGACTGAACTACTGGAGATGGGGTGCCAGGTTAATTGGAGCTTTAAAGCTTTCCCCACCTCAGCTGTGCCAGCAAAAGTCCAGACACATCAGCACTTATCTCAAACTCAGAAAGCAAGTTCCATTCCCCCTGACTCCTGTAACAGCAAGCTGGGTCAGTAAGAGACATGCAAAGGGCTCACCTAAGTCCCAAGGAGAAAAACAGACAGCACTGGTGGAAGGACAGGATCAACTGGCAAGCCACAGGCAGCTGGCTCAGGGAGGAGGTATAAATGGGTTTCTCCGATAGCTCAACAGAAAAGCTACCTACTCTTTAAGGGCATGGAGATCTCCTCAGACCAATGACGTGCGAGGGTCCAGAAATACAGAGCACCTCCCTTGGCTAAAGCAGTCAATCCAGCCAGCATTCAAGGCGTCTTGGAGGAGAGAGAAGCTGCAGTGATTCAGAGAGTCTCTATAGGGGAGGGAGATGAAGGTTTACAACTTTGTGGCAGGAGAAGGGGCAACTCTGGTGAATTGCAGTGATCATGGAGGAAGGAACTCTTCATTAGCAGCATTGATAAAGGCACAGCATTTGCGTGCCTCAAAGGCAAGAACATTCCTCCTTTGGATGCTCACTCAAATTGTGGTGAACCCCCCTCCTGTGCATGAGGCTCAACAGTTTCATTACCCCATCGAGGTGTCCCAGATGGCCAGGAGTGGAGCTCAGACAAAACTTTCCAAGCAAGGAGTGGGGGAAGGTGGTTAGGGGAAGGTTCAATGTCATGGCCCACTAACATCAGAGTCAGAAAAGAGAGGGCTCTGGCAGGCAGATCAGGACTGCAAAGGCCTAGGACCAGCTGTTACCTTAACAGAGGCCATGTCTACCCTACAGCGGCTAGAGCACCATAGTGTAGACCCTTCCCATATCAACAGAAGGGGGGATTCCGTCAACGTAGTTAATCCAGTAGAACTCTTCCATTGACTTACCCATGTCTACACCAGGGGTTAGGTCAACCCAACTACAGCACTCAGGGCACAACATTTTTCAAAGCCCCAAGCGGCATAGCCAGGTTGATCTAATTTTTAAGTGTAGGCCAGGCCTAAGTACGAATTAGGGCTGTAAGGCCTGGTCTATATTACAAAGTTAGGTCAACACAAGCCACCTTGCATTGACATAGTTGTGCATAGGTCTACACTTACATTTGTCTCCCACCGATGTAAGGGCCTTGTTCTTGCAACACAGTAACACCACCTCCCCAAGCAGTGCTGAGCCAAGATTGATGTACTGAGGTCAATGCAGTGTGAGCGTAGACGCTGAATTACCTATGGTGACTAGAACAGTCTTCCTAACATGGACCACTCTGGTCACAATTGTGACTCCACTGCCTAGGGTCACGGAGACCGGAAGCCCACTCCACTCCACTTTAAAACTCAGTGAATTTTTGAAATACCTTTTCCTGATTGCTGAGCTTGGTGAGTACACTTAGCAGCTCTCCATTGTTGTGTGCACCACAACATCTACATGCTCCAGACGCACTCCAGCCTGGAGTAGACATGAGATATGGGATCTTCTGGACCTGTGGGGAGAAGAGGTTGTGGAGGCACAGCTCCAAACCAACCATAGGAATGTTGACATCTACGAGCAGATTGCATGGAGGATGCAGGAGAAGGGGTACAACGGGAACCAGCAGCAGTGCCGCCAAGAAGACAAAGAACTGCGCAGGCATACCAGAAGGTCAGGAAGGCCAACCATTGATCCAGTGCCAAGCCACAGATCTGACACTTTTACAAAGAGCTGCCTGCCATCCTTGGCGGAGACCCAACCACAACCCCGCACATCACTGTGGATACTTCTGAGGAGCCCAAGTCACAGGCCCCTGCTATGAACAGTGAGGATGAGCAGGAGGAAAAAGGAGGATGGGGGACCTGCAACTGGGGGGTTCCACCTATGCCATGAGCCATGACCTGTTTGAGGCTCCACTGCAGTCCAGGCAGTCAAGCACAGATAAGCCCATTGCAGGGGTAGGAAGCTCAAATAAGTGTGTAAATTTATTCTCCATTACAAGGATGTACTGACAGTACCCCCCCTACTTAACAGGGCACAGCTATCAACTTTTCATGACTTTACGCAGACTAGAAGAGGTAGCGCTACAGCAGAGACAGGTAGAGTTATCTGCTTTACATTCCCCCATGGGGGACCATGCGGAGCAGTTTGTTTACATACACAGGGATGTCCCTTGAATCTTCCTGAGAGATCTTAATAGAACTTTCACGCAAGTACTCTGCAATCCTCTCCTGAAGGCTTCTAGAGACGGCTGCCTTAGTTCTTCCTCCGTGGTGGGACACTTTCCCACACCCATTGGTAATAACTTCGGCAGGCACCATTGCAGTACACAGGCTAGCAGTGTACAGACCCAGCTGCTTTGGAATTCCAGCAGTAACTGTGTTCTCTGTAAAAAGAACAGGAGTACTTGTGGCACCTTAGAGACTAACAAATTTATTAGAGCATAAGCTTTCATGGGCTACAACCCACTTCTTCGGATGCATATTGAGTGGAACATATCGAGGAGATATATATACACACATACAGAGAGCATGAACAGGTGGGAGTTGTCTTACCAACTCTGAGAGGCCAATTAAGTAAGAGAAAAAAACTTTTGAAGTGATAATCAAGTTAGCCAAGTACAGACACTTTGATAAGAAGCAAGTGTGAGAATACTTACAAGGGGAGATAGATTCAATGTTTGTAATGGCTCAGCCATTCCCAATCCCTGTTTAGCCCTGAGTTGATTGTGTCTAGTTTGCATATCAATTCCAGCTCAGCAGTCTCTCGTTGGAGTCTGTTTTTGAAGTTTTTCTGTTTTAAGATAGCCACCCGCAGGTCTGTCATAGAATGGCCAGACAGGTTAAAGTGTTCTCCCACTGGTTTTTGAGTATTATGATTCCTGATGTCAGATTTGTGTCCATTAATTCTTTTGCGTAGAGACTGTCCGGTTTGGCCAATGTACATGGCAGAGGGGCATTGCTGGCACATGATGGCATATATCACATTGGTAGATGTGCAGGTGAACGAGCCCCTGATGGTATGGCTGATGTGATTAGGCCCTATGATGGTGTCACTTGAATAGATATGTGGACAGAGTTGGCATCGGGCTTTGTTACAAGGATAGGTTCCTGGGTCAGTGTTTTTGTTCAGTGATGTGTGGTTGCTGGTGAGTATTTGCTTTAGGTTGGGGGGTTGTCTGTAAGCAAGGACAGGTCTGTCTCCCAAGATCTGTGAGAGTAAAGGATCATCTTTCAGGATAGGTTGTAGATCTCTAATGATGCGCTGGAGAGGTTTTAGTTGGGGGCTGAAGGTGACAGCTAGTGGTGTTCTGTTATTTTCTTTGTTGGCCCTGTCTTGTAGGAGGTGACTTCTGGGTACTCGTCTGGCTCTGTCAATCTGTTTTTTCACTTCAGCAGGTGGGTATTGTAGTTTTAAGAATGCTTGATAGAGATCTTGTAGGTGCTTGTCTCTATCTGAGGGATTGGAGCAAATGCGGTTATATCTTAGAGCTTGGCTGTAGACAATGGATCGTGTGGTGTGTCCTGGATGGAAGCTGGAGGCATGTAGGTAAGTGTAGCGGTCAGTAGGTTTCCGGTACAGGGTGGTATTTATGTGACCATCGCTTATTAGCACAGTAGTGTCCAGGAAATGGACCGCTTGTGTGGATTGATCTAGGCTGAGGTTGATGGTAGGATGGAAATTATTGAAATCATGGTGGAATTCCTCAAGGGCTTCTTTTCCATGGGTCCAGATGATGAAGATGTCATCAATGTAGCGCAAGTAGAGTAGGGGCGTTAGGGGACGAGAGCTAAGGAAGCGTTGTTCTAAGTCCGCCATAAAAATGTTGGCATACTGTGGGGCCATGCGGGTACCCATAGCAGTGCCGCTGACTTGAAGGTATATATTGTCCCCAAATGTGAAATAGTTGTGGGTGAGGACAAAGTCACAGAGTTCAGCCACCAGGTTAGCTGTGACATTATCGGGGATACTGTTCCTGATAGCTTGTAGTCCATCTTTGTGTGGAATATTGGTGTAGAGGGCTTCTACGTCCATAGTGGCCAGGATGGTGTTTTCTGGAAGATCACCGATGGATTGTAGTTTCCTCAGGAAGTCAGTAGTATCTCGAAGATAGCTGGGAGTGCTGGTAGCGTAGGGTCTGAGGAGAGAGTCCACATAACCAGATACATGCCTAGAACCCCGACCAGGGACATTCTATTTGCTACCCAAGATCCATAAACCTGGAAATCCTGGACGCCCCATCATCTCAGGCATTGGCACCCTAACATCAGGCTTGTCTGGTTATGTGGACTCTCTCCTCAGACAACCCCCCAACCTAAAGCAAATACTCACCAGCAACCACACATCACTGAACAAAAACACTGACCCAGGAACCTATCCTTGTAACAAAGCCCGATGCCAACTCTGTCCACATATCTATTCAAGTGACACCATCATAGGGCCTAATCACATCAGCCATACCATCAGGGGCTCGTTCACCTGCACATCTACCAATGTGATATATGCCATCATGTGCCAGCAATGCCCCTCTGCCATGTACATTGGCCAAACCGGACAGTCTCTACGCAAAAGAATTAATGGACACAAATCTGACATCAGGAATCATAATACTCAAAAACCAGTGGGAGAACACTTTAACCTGTCTGGCCATTCTATGACAGACCTGCGGGTGGCTATCTTAAAACAGAAAAACTTCAAAAACAGACTCCAACGAGAGACTGCTGAGCTGGAATTGATATGCAAACTAGACACAATCAACTCAGGGCTAAACAGGGATTGGGAATGGCTGAGCCATTACAAACATTGAATCTATCTCCCCTTGTAAGTATTCTCACACTTGCTTCTTATCAAAGTGTCTGTACTTGGCTAACTTGATTATCACTTCAAAAGTTTTTTTCTCTTACTTAATTGGCCTCTCAGAGTTGGTAAGACAACTCCCACCTGTTCATGCTCTCTGTATGTGTGTATATATATCTCCTCGATATGTTCCACTCAATATGCATCCGAAGAAGTGGGTTGTAGCCCACGAAAGCTTATGCTCTAATAAATTTGTTAGTCTCTAAGGTGCCACAAGTACTCCTGTTCTTTTTGCGGATACAGACTAACACGGCTGCTACTCTGAAACCTGTGTTCTCTGTGCCTTTATTACCCTCAGGAGTGAGAGATCAGCTAAAATCACCACCGCCTGTGGAGAACGGTGCTAGCATTCATTGCCACTGCCCTAGACTCCCACATCTACTTACATGCAACCGAGCAATTCCTTCCTCATTTCCCTCACCCCAGCAGGCCACACTCAGCACAGCTGGTCCTGTAAGCAGCACCATGCACAAGCACTCTGAAGCAGAAGTGTCAATAAGCATGTCTTGCTTAAAACTTTAGGGGAGCGAGGGAAGGAAGTTCTAAACCTGAACGTTCACTTTCCATTGTGACCATACTGACAATGGCACCCCTGTGGGTTTTATCAGCAGCCGTTGTAGCCTTGAGGAGTCAGCAAAAGTTTGTAGTGTAGACATGGCCTAAGAAGCCTGCAGTTTACATTCACTCCCTACCACCATCTCCCCTTCCCGGCCCCCTGCAGTTGTAGCATGTGAAACAGTGGTCCCCAAGCATACAATGTGATCATAAGTTCATTTCACCTTCAATTTCACATGATCAAAATTGACAAGCCCTCCATCCCTTCTGCACATGGTGCTTCAACACGAGAAGCATTTTTAAAAAGCAAACCAAAGAGGGGGTTAAATAAAACCCATCCTTTATAATTTTACAAAATGAATAATCCCAACCTGTACCAGAGAAAATAAAGAGATTTCAGTAGTTCTGGGGGCTCATCTCAGTAGCATGCTTGTGGCTGGCTGAATTCATCCACGTTCATGCTGGTGGGTATGTTCAAGGGCCCCAAAGAGCTACCTCTTGCAGATCTCTTCTAGCAACCCACGCACACACACCCACGCACACACAGGTTATTGGCCAAATTCCCACCTTGGAAGAAACTATCATGCTTTTGGCAACACAACATGGACAGGGCCGTTACTGTCTTTTTTCAGGTAGTCTGCTGTGGGCATCAAAACGGATACAGTTTTTTCCTCTAGCAGCCCAAGGGAGGGTGTGAGCATGGCAGAACTGCACTGCACAGTGGGAAACAGAGGGGTGGGAGGAGAGGCATTAGAATACTAGCCCCGGTGAAGTAAATAGCAACATTCTTCCCAACTATAATGAGGTCAGGATTTCTTTCTGCTCCTTAGCACTCTTCACCCATCGATCGCAAGGCACATTAAAAAGGAGGACTAGTGTCAGAGTCTTCATGTTACAGACGAAGAAAAGGAGACGCACAGAGGTGAAGTGACTTGCCCACGGTCACAAAGTAAAAATTAGAAATCAGGGTCCTAGATTCCCATTCCCGTACCTGCTCTACCTCATTCTGCTCCCCCCCACACTCCAACTCCACTGGTGTTTCAAGGCCAATACAAAGTCAGCTCTGGCATCATCTTTAAAATAAGTAAGCCTTTAGCAGCAAGCAGCAGGCTCACTGCTGCAGACTTCCTGTTCTGCTACCTTCTAGCATCAGAGCAGCCACAGATGCTGTTGCCTGCAGCACGGCAGATAAACAGAAAGCCCAGAGTGTGAAGGGCCAGTTTCTCACCTTAGCAGCAAATGAGTTTTGCCCCTCGCAAGAAGTGAAATTTTCAATGGCAACACCCCTCCTCCCCGCCCAGCAACCCTTTTGTGGGATAGAGGTGAGGAGAGATTCTGTAACATCAGGGACTAGACCATCAGCAGTTGTAAACCGGTGCAGCTCCACTAGTCAATGGACCTATGCCAATTTACACCAGCTGGGGATCTGACCCCATGGCTGTAATCCACCTCAGGGCTCTTGGAAATACATAGAAAGATTCTTAGCTCATCAGAAGCCTCTTGCTGATGGGAGGAAGGAGATGCACACTATTATGTGCTCTTGGTACTGCCACTCTCATTCCATGAGCAAGCACATGTGTAAAATTACATCCCTGTTTTCATAACCTTGGCCAGGAAGTTCTTTCTTTGTGGGGGAAGGGACTCTTTTCCTTTGCACTATTATTTCTATTATGGTAGTACCTAGGAAGACCAAGGATCGGGGCCCCATGTAAACTAGACTCTGTGCAAACAAGTCACAAAGATAGCCCCTGCTATCAGAGCTTCTCTGCTACACGGAAGCACAACTCAATTGCTGAGTAGTACTGCAAGTCAAGTTTACTTTAAAGAGAGACTCACACTAAAACGTCATGTGAAGAAAATATGTGAAGACAAACTTGGCTTTTACAGGTTCCAGAGTGGTAGCCGTGTTAGTCTGTATCAGCAAAAAGAACGAGGAGTCCTTGTGGCACCTTAGAGACTAACAAATTTATTTGAGCATAAGCTTTCGTGGGCATAGTCTCTAAGGTGCCACAAGGACTCCTTGTTCTTTTGGCTTTTACAGTGCATGCATCACGGGTGGAAAGATGACTACTTTTTGCCATCTGCTGGTAGAACAGCAGCATAGCAGAGGTTCACTTCCTTTCTCTCCTCCCAGCCCCGCCACCCCCTCATTTCCTTCCCCTGGGACTGGCCCTCGTTCACAGGAGCCAAGAGAGCAGAGTGTATGTTTTGGTTTAATAGCCAAATTGGACACTGGCGGTAATGTACACTTCAGAGACCTAACAATAATTGGAGCCCTACTCAAATAGCTGCTGCAACTCACACTGCTCAGGTAGGCCCTGCGTTAGAAAACAGCCAGCCTTGCAGGGATGTTGACAAGCACCAACCTGATTTGGAGCACACGTCCCATTGACTTTCATGCTTATTTTTACATGCAGTTTGATAACGGAGAAGCTGCTGGACTTGTCCTAGGAAACTGTGGCCTCTCTGCAAGCCAGTTTCCTTGTAGACTTATTTCTCTGCCCCAATGTTGTTACTAAGGCCATTTGTCAGGAAATGACAGTAGCTATTGCTGATGCTATTATCTGTTCCGGCTGCTTATTCCACCCACACAGCCCAATCCCACTTCTAATGATGTCCATGGGCGTTTTGACATTATCTTCCACAGGAGCAGGATCTAAAGTAGTTATCTGGCCCGTTACCAGCATATTTATCTTCAACACCCCTGTGACTAGGGACATACTATTATCCCCCTCTTACCGATAAGAAACTGAGGAACAGTGAAACTAAGTAATCTGAAGTCTTGACAAGAAGTCTGGTGCAGGTCAGGGAATCAAACCCAGGTCTTTCAAGTCTAAGGCTAGCACTGTATCCAGTAGATCACCCTTCCTCATGGGATCAGATCCATTCACTAGTCTTCCCCTTTGGCTCTGTCTACACTGACATTGTTCCATCAAGTGTCCTCATCGCCGCAGCTCCAGCAATGGAAGTGATGATGGGAGCACTAGTTTAGACAGAGCACCAGCATTTTACTCTGTGCTCAGAATGGGCCTAGTGAATGTGGAGTTTATGACGCTTATAGCTATCGGCATCCTGCCTACATTAGTGGCTATCAGCCGTGGAGATGAACTGGTGGCAACGTGACTGGGAAAAGTGACAAAAAAATCGGACTGTAGGTAAGGTCTACATGATGGAAGAGGCTACTACGGAGGAGTGTAATATTGCCAGCAAAGAGACAGACTTGGTCTACACTGAAAAGTTACATCTGCATAGCTACCATCAGTCAGGGATGTGAAAAAAACGTATCTCTGACCAATGGCGCCATGCTGACAGAACGCCCAATGTAGACACAGCTATGTCGACAGAAGCCTTTCTGTCAATACAGTTAACTTCATTTGGGGAGGTGGTGTTCCTACATTGACTGAAAAACTCCTTCTGTGGCTGGAGGCTGCGTCTATACTAGGGGGGTATACTGGCACAGCTAAGCCAACATAGCAATTACTAGGGCCCTACCAAATTCATGGCTGTGAAAAATGTGTCATGGCCCGTGAAATCTGGTCTTTTGTGTACTTTTACCCTATACCATTCAGATTTCACGGGAGAGACCAGCATTTCTCAAACTGGGGGTCTCAACCCAAAAGAGAGTCACGGGGGGGGGGGAAGGAGAGGGGAGGGGAAGGTGTCACAAGGTTATTGTAAGGGGGGTTGTGGTTTTGCCACCCTTACTTCTGCACTGCCTTCTGGGTGGCTAGAGAGCGGCGGTTGCTGGCCACGTGCCCAGCTTTGAAGGCAGCGCCCCACCAGCAGCAGTGCAGAAGTAAGAATGCCAATACCATGCCATGACACCCTTACTTCTGAACCTGCTGCCTTCAGAGGTGGGTGGCCAGAGAGTGGCGGCTGCTGGCTGAGGGCCCAGCTCTGCAGGCAGCAGCCCAGAAGTAAGGGTGACAATACCGTACCATTCCATGCCATCCTTCCTTCTGCGTTGCTGCTGGTGGCTCTGCCTGCATAGCTGGACTGCTGGACAGCAGCTGCCACTTTCCAGCTGCCCAACTCTGAAGGCAGCGCCACCACCAGCAGCAGCGCAGAAGTAAAGGTGGCAATCCCTTCACTTCCCTACAATAACTTTGTGGACCCCCCCCAAAAATCCCTTTTGGATTGGGACCCCCACAGTTACAACACCATGAAATCTCAGATTTAAATAGCTGAAATCATGAAATTGACTATTTTTAAAATTCTATAACCGTGAAATTGACCAAAATGGACTGTGAATTTGGTAGGACCCTAGCAATGATGGTATAGCCTCTGTAGTGTAGATGCACCCACAACTTCCTGGGAGGAATATCTGCTCCTGCTGCTTCAATTCTTCTGCAAGAGGCTGTTTTTCAGAGATTCTTCCTTAGGAATGAAAAAGAAAGAGAGAACGGTAGCATTTCTAAATAGGTGGTTTCCCGCATCGGGCTACAGCAGCCCTTTAGCAAAACAGGTTAACGGCACTGCTTCTGTTCTTCCTATCACCAGCTAGGCAAGCCACATTTCCCAAAGTTAAACCAGTCTTTATTATTGTCTCCAAGGACTCTACTGCAAGCTCTTCAACTAAACAACATTCTTGCTGCACGCAAAACTACACAGTTCAGCAACAAATTGCCCACAAGCCCTACGAATAGTTGCTTGGCACTAGGAGTGATGCCCAGAACTGGTGGGTTACCCAATTCACTTCCACAGCACCCAGTACAGTTCATACACCCACTGCAATACACAAGAGTCCTAAGCCTGCTCCACACCGTTCCCAGAGTTCAAGGGTGCCTTGTATGTAGGCCAAGCTGAAAGAGAAGTATCAGAGTCCACATAGGCAAGACGGGTATGGACTTTTATTAAGAGTTTTGTTACTGCTTTACACTTTCAAATGTTGGGCTGAAAGGTTAAGGAGAGCTCAGGTCATAGAACCTGATGGTCCCGTCACTTTGTTGTTTTAATAAAGTAGTGTAGTATTTTTGAATCACAGGGGGAATCAAACAGTCCTATTCACCCTCAGACCATGGGCCAGAAGTTCCAGTGAAAGGTTTAGATTAGCCAATGGGTTAGTATGATGATAAAGCCACTAGGCTACTTCCTTTGTAACCTTGGGTGAGATCAGAGGTCACGGGCCTCTGGGAGGTTTCCCTTAGAGCAGGCAGCCCAGAAGTGCAAGGTGGAACTCCAGCAAGCTCCTTATGTTCTGTACAAATAATCAGAGAGGCTCAAATTGGAAGCCAAGGCAAGGAGGAACCCCAACAAGTGTCAGGAAAATCAAACAGCCAGTCAGAGTGATGATGTTCAAGTGTGAGAAAGGGCACCAGTTTCTGACTGAAGAAGAGCAATACTTAGCTAGAGACTGAAGGAGGAGAAGATCCATGCAGAAACTTAGTGAAAATGTAAGGAAACTCTGATCCTTCAGAGAGGAGCTTTGCTCTGAGTTAGAGGAGAAGCCACCTGCTGCCAGAGGACACGAAAGCCACCCTGACCAGGAGCAGACACGTGAAACTTCAGGAAGAGGTGGAGTTTCCATGGAGCTGGTGAACTGGTACAACACCCCCAGAATGATGAATGTGACCATGGCTCCAGGAACAGCTCAGCCCAGGCTCCTCCTGTCTGAAGTTTAGACAAGACCTGGGCACACCACAGAGGATCTGCCCAATAATCCAGAGATTGGACTACTGCACTGTTGTCCTGGGCTCTCAGGAATCCACATGTAGATGTTGCTAGGAGATGGTGGGAGACTAAGCCGACTGGCATACATTAACCAATCACCCACTGCCATTGCTGTTACCCTTGTCCTCCCTCCCCCATCTTTTTTCTCACCTCCCGCATCTTCTCATCTTTTCTATTATTAGACTGTAAGCACTTGGAGCACAGGGGCTGTATCTTCTACTTGAAAGCACTTTGCACACTACAGGCGCTCCATGTGTGTCATGTAATAATGAATCCAATGTGGCACCAGAAGACACTAGTTTAATGTCCTTCATAAACAAACCAAAGACTGGTTATCACAGTCCCAAAGGGTGCTCTGATGCCAGAATTGCTACCTGTTTTCAGGTGTTAACATGTTCTCTTTACCCAAATTACAACCCTTCCCCCCGATCCCGAAAACAGTTGAGAGAATTGGCTATAGACACGGTGCCTTCCATAAGAACCTAGCTATGATTCCCAGTAGGGAGAGGTCTAATGACCCAGTGGTCATTAGAAACACCTGTCCAGAATCACTGAACAAACCTATGTCTTACCCCTAGCCCTGCTTTACAGAGAGTCAACTCAGGACCTTGCTGACACACACCTTGGTGTGCCTTGAGGTTTCCTCCCAGTAATCCTTGTCCAGAGTGACTTGTGAAGCATTACACAGATTGAGAGACCTTCCCACACTCCATTTCTGCTGCACTATGGCCACAGCAGCGACTGCCCAGGATAGCCACCTGCGTTGCACACAGCTTCTAGAGCATGCACCAGCATTGTCCTCTTTCCATATGGAACAGCTACAGTCACCACGTTAAGGGAGATGAAGGCTATTTTTTTTTTTTTTGGGCTGCCTCGGGTTCCACTTCAGGGCTAGTACCGAGCAGTTACAGCACTCCGTCCCTCGCCACATTGTCCTTTTAAGTCCATGCTACCTTCCGGGACATGGAATGCTTCAAGCGCTCCATGTCCACATCTCCGGGCTGCAGAGACCTCTCCAGGCCCACCAGCATATCCCGATGGCACTCACGGATGTTTAGCGGGTACCTGGCCCTCACAAACTCATAAGCTGCCATCAGCCTCATGTTATGCTTCACCATCAGGTACTGGATGACACAGGTAGGGGCCAGGGAATAGCCATCCAGACAGTGGATGAGAACCCGCTTCCTTTTCTCCAAAGAGGCTTCAATGCACTCATTGATGTCCCAGAAGCAAGGCTCCCTCAGGGCAGGACATTCCCCATGCAGGGGGCCCTGGATGTCCACCTTGAGGCGGGACCAGCTGTGCCGGAGCCCTCCTCGGCTGCATGTGCATGGAATGACACTCAGGCTGCAGTTGCTGGGCAGGCTGCTCATGTCGATGATGCTGTCAATGTTGTTCCTGCACAGCACCCTCCCGCAGTAGGCCGCATTGAGGTTCCCCAGGTAGATGCAGTCCATCACCCTGGCGATGACGGGCTCCGAGAAGTTGAAGTATTCCGGTCCTCCTGGCTTTGGGTCACTGGGCTCCTCAGGCTTCGCACCCCCCCTCTGGCTGTAGTTGTGGGACTTCTTGGAGCTGGAGCAGGACAGAGGGTTGGAATCCAGCTCGGCGCTGCTGTTCCAAGATGGCGGAGAGAACAGGGAGAACCGGCTGGAGGATTTGGCTTTGGTGAGTGGACCCACTGGACTGGACAAGGTAGAACTAGAGGAAGAATTGGATCTAGAGGCACAGAAAAGGGACGCCCGCTCCAGAGACCCTGTGCTGCTGGCAGTTCCACCACTGTGAGCCTGCTCCATCTGCAAGACAAAGAGACTGGTTAGACTGCTGGCACCCTGTTCTCTCAGACCTTCACGGGCAGCTGGAGCAGCAGAGGGGCCAGAGATGGCAGTAGGCCCAGCCAAGCAGCCAAGATATCAAACTGCCACAGGAGCAGATTACACTAGAGGCCTTAAAAGCCTCAAAAATGTCTATGCCCTGACATCTAACTAGCCAGTTACCCTTGTATCAGACAGAGCACATGCCACAACCACACCCAAATCACTCCTCACCTGAGCCTGCAGACTCCTCCGCCACCCCTGGGACACCAGGCCATCAGAGTGGCCATCCCCATCCGATGAGAGCGAAAAGCAGAGCGTTCGATGTTTCCTAGTGGGCAGCTGGGGTGCAGGGGATACATTGTCAGGCTTTCGATTGAGCGCTTCATTCCTATTCATCATCAAGTTTGGACAAGAGCCTGCAGGGATAGAGAAAGCGACCCATGCACAGAAAGTGCTTTCATCACAAAGACCTGCCTTGTCGAGAGACAGGGCTCTGTGCATCTTAATAAGCCTTTCCTCAACATTCCCTTTAATGTTCTGCTGTTGCTGCAGGAATAATGAGATTCCTTGAGAGAAGAGCTTGAACCAATTATGGAAAGAGCATTTTAGCTGGAGATTCAGAGGGACTCAGAAGCTACAGTGAAACCTTTCAGTCCATTTGTCAGGGTGCTTGCGGTTTTCCCACTTTGTGGAAGGCGAAACAATGAAATATTGAGCTTGGAGTCCATTTGTTTCCAGAGCGTTTCATTACAGACCCAATGGCTCCTGACAACCCTTAGTTACATAGAGGCTAGTGCTTAGTAGCTTTACTGTGCAGTACCACGCATCTCTAAAAGCACTAGCACTAATCAATCCTCACATCCCTGTGAGGCAAGTTTTAAAGGAGAAGAGGAAACGGAGGCCAAGAGGTGAAAGGACTTGTCACGCAAGCCACAGAAAAGCTCAATGAGCCAAAACTTTGTGCCACACTTACTACCCCTCCCCACCAAATGCTCCACTCCACATGGAAGCAGCAACAAATGAAGCTGACAGATCAGTTTCACTCTCCCCCACATGTAGAGCACAGAGATTACAGAGGGAATGAAGGGAGGCTAGGCTACAGGAGGGAGAGAAGAAGCCCCAACTCACCCTACTGCATGTAGCTCTCTCTAATTATGTTAATGCACAGCTGGTTAGGGAGTGTGGAACCTGAGTAACAGAACCCTCTGAACGTCAGCCTCCCACCTACCAGATGTTCTAATCAGAGCCAGCACTAGAAGCCATACGTTTCTAGCACCCAGCCCTGTGCTGAGAACTTACCATGCTAAGAAACTGAGATATAATTACATACTCTTCAACTACAGAGTTCAGCAGAAAGCACTCCCAAAAACCTCGCTCCAACAGGTTAACAGTTAGGTTTTCCAATCCAAGACCATGGACTTTAAGAAGCACTGACCATGCATTCACCAATCTGTGCTCACACAGAGAGGGGTGTGTGTGTGTGTGTGTGTGTGTGTCTGTGTCAGAGGCGGTCTCTGCCCCAAAGAGCTTACAAACGAAAGAGGCAAGCGTCTGAACAGAACATGCAGGACGCACAGATTTAGATCCCAGTAGGCTTAAATGATTAACATTTTAAAGCCCGTTCCTGCCTCCCACCCCCGAACCACTGACAAAGCTTTCTGGGTCATGAAGCCACTAAGAAATAACAGCAGGGCTATTCGTCTGGAAACCCTCTATACATCTTTAAGAAGGGAGCAATAGCCTAGCTGCACTCCACACAAAACCCCCAAGGCCAGTCACTTCCCTGCTAACCAGTTGCTCCTCAATATTTGTTTTGCAGCTCTCCATGGTTCCTCAGGAGCTGTGTAAAAGCCAGGTTTAAAAATAGGCTGCCGCTTGGAACATCTCATACGCCTACACCCACCTGTGTAGTGCTGGGAGAGAGCCACCGAGGAGGAGAGCTGCAAGGAGCTGGGCATCTTCAAGGTTTTCTGAAGGTGCTTTACAATCAAGCCTGGAAAATTGAGAAGGACATGCATATTAGCAAGGGCATTGCAAGTGACCTGATGTATCAGGGCAAAACCCCACTTTATTTAGAGTATTTCCAAGTATAGACCCACAGGACAGACAGCAACTGCTCACAAGCATCCTGCCACGGCCTATGACTAAGCACCATCTAAATAGGTACAGTACAGTCCCGGCTATGCCACATATACAGGGTAATGTTCTGCTGGCCAGCAACTCCTCGCTGTGCTGTACAAACCACAAATCCAGAGCGCAGATGCTTCCAAGTACCAATGGCCTGGCAACCTGCTTCCACGCTGATCAGGGCTTAGAAGACGCAGTGCAGGCAACAGAGATCACTGGGCCAATTCTTCAATTAGCTGAAACCCACTCACCTCCCATGCCAGAGATCTTAAAATAATCAGGTTTGTACTGAATTTACTCCACAACATCCTAAAACCAGCTTCCCCGGAATAACGTGCTTATTACAGAGTCCCTCCCTAAAGCACACATTTAAGTTGTCGCCAGTTTCCAGCTAACTTCAGAATCAGACAACACAAACACTATTTTCAGACAATCTTCACATCTCTCCTGAGGCCAGCAAGTGTGACGCTTTGGCTTCCACTCCATCCATGATAGATCCCCTTGTTTCTAGTATTATGGTGCCTCAAAACAGCAGCTGATCACCATACATCAGACATGACATGTTACCCTGTTGCACTTGGGTATGGCAAGTGATGGGCAGCCTTAGAGAAGAGCTCTCCCCTCACACCCACACAGCTGTATCAAGCCTTGGGAGTCTGCTACCTCTGCACAGGCAGATCCCCCACTGCGATCACAGGGGTCACTGTGTGTCATGTACATACAAACTTATGCTAGTTTAGCTTAACTGGTGCAAACCTCATATGTGGGCATTCTTAGGCCAGGATTCTGCAAACACTTCTGTATGTGGTACACTTCACTATGGTCAAGTCCTGTTGACTTCAAGTACTTAAAGTTAAGCACATGCTTAAGAATTTGCAGAAGAGTTCCACATAACTTTGTTCCTAAGAGACTACAAGTTTATTTCAGTTTACCTTAAACTAAAATAAGAGTGTCCACACAGGGGATGCAGCAGTTTAATTAAGTTGGTTTTGAAACACACCTTTAGTTAAACAGTTGCCAGTGGCCATATGCTTGGCTTTAGGGGGGCCTCACCTTAGGCTCCCTAATTTGAATTTTTTGGCTTAAAATCTTTTATCGTATCATTTTTGTAAGGACTGTAGATGGCAAGAGCACCTCCCACAGGCTGGTTAAGCCTCCCAATACCCTGGTGAGGTAGGTCAGTAACTGCCATTTTGCAGATGGGGAAGTTGAGGCACAGAGACGTTAGGGTATGACTTTGGGCATTCACTTGAGTAATTAACCAGAACTGGGACTAGAACCTAGGAGTTCTGATTTCCATGTTCCACCCTAACCATTAGGCCACAAGCCTTCTTTGGAGGTGGTGGCATGAAGGGGATACAGCAGGCTTTGAAATATACATTACAGCATTTGAAACCCACTGAGACTGATGTTGCTGCAGTTGTTACACCCTTCCCTCCAGGGACTCCTGTTGGGCGAGTCTGGGCCCACATCCTATTTCCCCTTCTCTCACTCACCTGTAACCCCATTCCTCTTTGAGTTACATTTTTTGTCCAGAAGCTTGAAGGCTATGAAATCATTGTGCCATTTCTCCACCGACTCCATTGTCCTCAGGCCTGCAACAGGGAAAAACAAGAAATCAAAACCTACAAACACAACTGTTCACTTTTTACATTGGGAGATCTGGCCTGCTGGGAGACAGAAGAATGAGGCTGCCAATTCACACAACAACTGGTTCTCTTTTTCTGATAAGATCACTTAAGTGTGTATGTAAAATGGAGATAGAGCCTGAATCGAATCCCAGCTGCAGCCATGCCCTCAAATTTCAGGATGTTTGCAAAATGTGGAGCTATATATAAAATGAGCTCAGATCTGAAACATACAAGCTTTTAAAACTAGAGATGCCTTTTCTTCTGCATGGTGAGAAAAGCTCTGCTTCCCATTTGAAAGAAATCTAAATCTGAGTAGCTGCACATACATAGATAACTTAACATTCAGCACGGTGTTAGACAATAGAGTCAGCATCTCCCCAACATGTCATAATCATGGATCTAGCATTTAATCAGGATGGTGAACCAACTTTGTTGTCCAAGGCTAGTTATATGTTTCATTACTGGGCGCAATCTGTCCCATTAAATGTAACTCAAAGCCAAGGATGAGAAGGCAAGGGTCTTGATTTAGTTACTTGTCATCTGCTAGGAGGTTAAATTAGAAGAAAAACCTTAAGGGTGAAAAAATCCCACATATCTATTGTAACGTTGTCACCTGTAGCATTCATCCCCCCAGATGATTTTGGGAGAGAGAAAGAGGTTTTCCCTCTCGCTAGAGCCCCAAAAAGGAAAATGGCTACTATCATGAGAAAGCAAAAGGAGACCAACAGAAAGTAATAAGGGAAGGGGAAAGAGGGAGGTGGCAGTTCTAAAGCATTGCACTACAATGCCTGTACAAGTGTCTTAACTTTTAAGAGACTGATCCAAAACTAACAACAACAAAAAGCCAAAAGCAGAAGCCAGAAATACCCTGGGGCTTTGGGAGCATCCAAAAGCCTAGTGCCGTTCCAAACTTTGGAAAGGTAAAGAGCAGCAAGTCCTGGGCTGGAGGAGTGTTGGTACCAGGAGCCAGCAGGTGCCAAGGAATTAACCAGGAAGACAAACACACTCACAGAAACCAGAATTCAGTGCCTGCCTTGAGAGTGAAACTCACACCTGCAAGACTACAGGTGCCCCCAGAACACACCCGGGGGGGAGAGCCCAAGGCAGCAGGGAGGGATGAGGCAGTTGAACCCTGCTCTGAGAGCTGCTGTCCCCCCAGAAAGGCAGGACTGAAAAGAGGTACAGAGGAGAGACACCCCCTTCATTCCCCTCCCCCAGCTTCAGCACAAAGACACACACAACCAGCTCCCAGCCCAGTGCTTCCCTCCCTTCCGACCCCACAGTGCAGAGACTCCCCCAGGCCAGGCAGGGAACATTCACCGTAGCCCCCGCCCCCCATCACACACACACACAACCCTCAACTCCAGCCCACGCTGGCTCAGCCCCATCACACCCGCCCCATGCAGCCCCCAAAGTCTCACCCCACCTAACACATTCCCAGCCCCACTGCCCGAGCAGTAGCCAGCCCAGCCACCCCCGCTGGAGTTTCCCCAGGCGCCACTTGGCCGCTTCAGGAAGTTATCCCTGGTGCTCGGAGCAACTCTGAAGAACTCCCCCGAGAAGTTTTACCTGGGGAATCCCGAGGGCTGAGCCTACTGGGGTGCGCAGAGCCTAGTCTGCAGCCGCTGCTCGTCTGCAAGTGCAAGGGACACTCCCCGGAGAGAAGGGGCGGCCGTGCCGGGGCAGCTGGGAGATGTAGTCTTTGGAACAAAGCAGGTCCCTCTCCCTCTCCCTCTCCCTCCCCTGCTCTAAGAGAGGCTGCCCTGGCTCCCAGCACTGCCTCACTTGGGCTCGCTCCTTTCCGGGCTGGGTCTTGGGGGGCGGCCCCTTCCTTCCCACCCCTGCCCTGCTCTGTCCTATTTTGCTTTGCCTTCGCCCCTGGGAGCTGTTGAACTGTCACTCTCTCATAGGGTGATCTAATAGCAATCAGAACATTTTTTTTTCCAGGGAGAGGGCGGTGTAGTTGCATATACTGGGTGCGAGGGATAGCTCAGTGGCTTAAGCACTGGCCTGCTAAACTCAGGGTTGTAAATTCAATTCTTGAGGGGGCCATTTAGGGATTGGGGGCAAAAATCTGTCTGGGGACTGGTCCTGCTTTGAGCAGGGGGTTGAACTAGATGACCTCCTGAGGTCCCTTTCAACCCTGAGATTCTATAAGACAAAGCCCCTAATACCAGGATCATGGCCCTAATAATATGGGAAGATGGGGTCACCCTACTCTCACTGAAGAACTGCCCAGTGCTTTTACTACCACAGTCCTGCCAACCCCAAGCAACAAAGTCATGAGCCAGCTCCTCCATGCCAATCCATGAGGTGGCTTAAAATCATAAGGGTTAAAAAGACAATTCAGAGGGGTGGGTATTTGCCTTCTGTTTTAGGGGCCATTAGGTTTCATGTTTAACCTTCTTCTCTACAACCATCAGGGATAGAAACTTAGTTCTCTTTTTTTTTTTTTAATTAAAGCTCAGATATTCACCTAAACACATAAGTTCAGGAGCTGAGGCTTTAAAGAAACAAAGAGAAAAAACACCCAACATCATGAAAGTCACCATAAAATCATTAGAGTTCACAACACTGGTTAATAAGTATTAATGATGCAGATACGTTTGCTCTTTTGCCAGTGCAGTTTTGCTAGCCCCAGTCCGTCAAAACACATGAGTCAGACCCCCCTAAACCATTGGCTTAAAAACATGAGATTTTGAACAAATAAATTTTGCATTCTTTTTATTTTTCTTTTGGTTTCTCAACCTCTAGGTTACATTCAATTCACACAGTCCAGGCTTTCCTCCACAAACATGAAGGCCAATTTTTTTTTTTTTTAACAAAGCTGAGATTCTCAGCACCAGGTAACAGGAAATATCACAAGACTTGTGATAAAAATAATGGGAGTTGGCAACACCATATCAGGCCCTGTTGCCCAGGGTTACCACATGTATTATCGGTTTACTTGTACACTTTATTAATTTCATTCTTCCACCCCTAGTAAGTATTTCCATACACATAATTAACCCAAAATAATAAAATAAATATGTGACTCATAGTAAGTAGTGGAACACTCTAGCATGCACTTGTAACTGAATAACAGTCCTTGATTTGTTTCTCACAAAACCTCTACATACACAGACAATATTTCTACACTCCCAGGCCCCAGTTCTCCACGGCCTTGCACTTTATGTACGAATTAACACCTGTGCAAAGAAAGGACAGAATGGCAGGCTGCTCTGGTGACACTTAACAGCCACTTTGCACAGGCATAGATGATTAGAATTTGTGAGTTCCTGACTCCCAATCCTGGGCTCACTTCTCTAGCCTGTGGCAAGGATGGGATAAGAACTCCTGCAAAGAAAGGGAACATTCTCCTAAATTGTATAAACACACACATTCCAGCCTTTGCTCTAAATGCTCCATGGCACATTTTAAAAATACAGTTCAATAAACAAGCTTCTCTAAGTACCCCTCTCCAACCAATTAAAATGAATCATAAGACAGTAGCCAAGAACATAGATCTGATCTTTATGGCTTCCTGCTAGCTCTCCCAGTCTCTCTCAGCTTGAGTCTAGCAGCATGCCCTGATGGTGTCAAAATAGGAGCTTGTTTACACTACAAAATTAAATTGACTTTATCTAATTCGACCTCGTGCCTCCGAATTAATTAAGTCGATTGTGCGTGGCCACACCATGCTCATTGTCTCGATGGAGTGTGTCCTCACTAGCAGCGCTTGCATTGATTCACAAAGCAGTGCATCGTGGGTAGCTATCCCAAAGTGCAACTTGCCGCAGTGTGTTTTGGGAAGTTTCTGCAATGCTTCATGGGACCAAAACATTGTCACAGGGGAGAATGGGAACATTGCGTTGGCATCCCATGATGCACTGTCCTCCCTCCCTCATGTCAATGGCAAACAACCCAGTGGTTTTCGCGCCTTAAAACCGCCGCACGTATGCCATATCCCCAGAAGCATGGAGGCTGCTCAGTTGTGCACTCTTGCTGTGAGCATTTCAAACACCTCGCGCCTTCTCCTGCAGTATTTCCAGAGCCGAAGTAGGGTCCGCATGGAACATAGTGACGTCCTGCAAGCAGCCCTGCTGCAAGCCATTGAAAGAAACAATTCACAGTTGCTGCTGGCAGTCACAGAGCAGCTGCACTCTGTTGAGCGCCGTTTCTGGTCCCGTGAAACAAGCACTGAGTGGTGGGACTACATCGTTTTGCAGGTATGGGATGACAAGCAGTGACTGCAGAACTTTTGAATGCCAAAGGCCACCTTCCAGGAACTTTGTGCAGAGCTTTCCCCTGTCCTGCAGTTCAGCAACACAAAAATGAGAGCTGCTCAACAGTGGAGAAGCGAGTGGCGATCGCTATTTGGAAGCTTGCAATACCAGACAGTTACCGGTCAATGTGGAATCAATTTGGAGTAGTTAAATCAACCATGGGAGCTGCTGTGCTCCAAGTATGCAGGGCCATTAATCAACTTCTGCTACGAAGGGTAGTGAGTCTGGGAGATCTGCAGGACATATTGGATGGTTTTGCTGCGATGGGGTTCCCTAATTGTGGTGAGGCAATAGATGGCACGCATATCCCCATCTTCGCACCAGACCACCTTGCCAAAGAGTACATAAACCGAAAAAGATACTTTTCAATGGTGTTGCAAGTGCTGGTGGATCACAGGGGGTGTTTCACCAACATCAATGTAGGATGGTCAGGAAAGGTTCATGAAACGCACATCTTTAGGAACTGGGGTCTGCTCAAAAAGCTGCAGTCTGGGACTTTCTTTCCAGACCACAAAATGAACATTGACAATGTTGAGATGCCTATAGTTATCCTGGGGAACCCAGACTACCCCTTGCTCCCATGGCTCATGAAGCCATATACCGGCCATCTGGACAGCAGTAAGGAACGGTTCAACTATAGGCTCAGCAAGTGCAGAATGGTGATTGAATGTGCCTTTGGTCGTTTAAAAGGACGCTGGAGAAGTTTACTAACAAGGTTGGACCTTAGTAAAGAAAACATCCCCATAGTTATAGCTGCCTGCTGTGTGCTCCATAATATCTGTGGGAAAAAAGGGGAGAAATTTTCCACAGGGGTGGGCAGTTGAGGCAGATCACATGGCAGCCATTTTTGAGCAACCAGACACCAGGGCAATAAGAAGAGCACAGCAAGGGGCGCGGCGAATCCATGAGACTTTGAAAAGCCGTTTCAATAACGAGTCATAGTAATGTGAGCTGCTTGTCTGCATTGTGCTTTCCCATAGCTTCACCTGGCTTGTATCGCTGTACCTGTAAAGCCAACCCCCCCACCCAAGCCCACTGCTTCTACTCAATAAAGGACATTTCTTTCTCGAATCCATTTACTTTATTTAACAAACATAAGTAAAGATCGAGAACAGAAAAAAAAGTTAGCCTTGGGGAAAAGGGGTTATAAAGTTGGAACGGGAGTGTACTCCTGAGGAATGGGTTAAAAGCAGCCCTGGAGAGGGCTGTGGCTGTGAAGAAAGCCTCGGCGGATTGGGGAACCATCCACAGATGCGGCCACGCCCCAATCAGGGCAGTGGGCCAGGAGCACACAGAATCTCTCTCTAGCGGTAGAGAGGGAAGGGCCTGGCTGCCTGGAAGCTGAGAGGGTACCAAGACTGGAGCAGGGCTGCGGGAAGGCTAGAGGAGCTGGGGAGCTCCAGCCTAGAAACCCCCCAGGCTGCAGGCTTGTTAAAGGCCAGAAAAGGGTACTGGGGGTTGCAGAGGGCAGCCCAAGGGCAGGCAGAGGCAGCAGGTCCAAAACCCCCCTTACCTATGATGAATGGCATGTACACTACAGTCCATCCCAGTGAGCGGGGGCTAGACGGCGACTGGCAGTAGCCATATACTGAGGCGAGGTGGGGATAAGAGGGTGGGGGTTCCCTGGGGAGGGGAGACCCAGATCTGTTGGGGTACTGCCAAGGGGCAGCACCCCAGCCAGAAAGGGGCACTGGGGTCCAGGAGGGACTCAGGTCCAGTGGTAGCGAGACCCCGGCCTGCAGAGGGCGCTCCAGTGCTGGAAACGCTAATTCCCTGGACCACCAGCAGGAGGCGCCACAAGGGTGAGTTCCGCCCCATTACAGGGAGAAACATTTTCAGCAGTGTAACATAACACCGCATTCTACACCATCAAAAGTCTGTGAATGGGCGCCTTCCGTTCCTTGTACCCTCCCCCTGAGTTAAGTGAAAGGGATAATGGACTTTTCTCCCATGCCTCATGGAACGCTTCGGGGAGGGTGATTCTGTGCCAGGCGATGCTGGCTGGCTGTCCACCAGGGTCTGCAGAGGGACTCTACCCTCCTGCTTCTGTTCCTGCAGTTCAACCAGATGCCTCAACATGTCTGCTTGGTCCATCATAATCTGAAGCATCTCATCCTACACCGCACACTCATGCTCATGGTAAGCTTTCCTGCTCTCCATGTCCATGTCTAACTTCTCAGACAATGAAATCCTCCATGCTCTCAGCTCTGTGTCAGCTGTCTCAGAGGCATTCATTATATCAGTGAACATGTCCTCCCGTGTTCTCTTTCTCCCCCTTCTAATCAGTGAAAGTCTGCTTTCAGGTGTTGAGGACATGCTGAAGGACACATTTCCAGCTGTCAGTCATGAGAAAAAAGAAAGGGACCATTGTACATGCATAAAATGTTTCCATAGCAAGGCCGTTTTCATTTGAAAAAAAATCCTTATTACACTAGGTGCAAGCCAAAACATAATCAGAATCCGTAACCGTTCACTGCACCATTTTGCTGTTCTGGCCATGGTGAGTAGACTCCTCCCCCCAAGTCATGGGTGACCACACTTTTAATGAAGTTTATGGCAGGCTCCTGTTGGGAGCAGAGGTAGCTAGTCGAACAATTGACCCTCCCCATAGCACCCATGGGAAGCTGTTTACAAACGGGGTGTGGGGGGGAACGTTTTCGCTCCAAAATTGAGGAATCTCACATGTGGGGTCCCAGTCCCCTATCAGCCACTTAAACTACTTGCTGACCCTTGCCGAGCACAGTAAAGGAACATTAGTGGCCGCATGGTTTGGTGATCTGGAATGGGAGGGGTGGGGTCTACATGCTCTTTTTTTTTTTCTTGTAAGAGCACTTTTAATGAGAACTTCCCCCGTTTCCCCTAGGTGACCCTATGTGATATCGGTCTCCTGAGGGTAACAGAGGTGGAAAGAAAGGAGATGCTGCAAGCGTCCGGGTATCGACCCTTATGCTGCTATGCTGTGTACCACAATGATGCCAGCAGAATTAATTCAGGAATTGCATGGGAAAGTGTCCTACCATGGTGGAAGAAATAAGACTGCCCTGCCTAGAAACCTTCTGCAAAGGATTGCAGAGTACCTCCATGAAAATTTCCTAGAGATATCCATGGAGGATTCCCAGGTTATCCCAGTCTACATAAACTGTCTTTTCCGGGGGCTACCCTCTGTGTAGCTGGAGCGACCTCTTGTAAGCTGAGAACCACAGCACTTCACTTTTTCTTCACAGTAAACATGCAATGCCACCAAATGTGTGTGCCCGCTAAAGTTTAACTGGACTTTGATTGTAACTGTATACTCACCAGAGGTGCCTTCCCCGGCATCATGGTCGGTTACCATGATGTCCTGTGACCCACAGGGCTCCAGGGTTAAAAATATTTCCTGGCTCTCAGGGAGAATGGATCCACCACTCGCCTGTCTCCCATTCTCCTCCTCCTCCTCTTCCTCATCCACCATATTGTCCTCCTTGTTGTCCCTAGACTAACACACCTATGAGGTGTCTACGTTGCTTGTGCAGGTACTGGTAGGGTCACCCCCGAGAATTGCCTGCAGCTCGTTGTAGAACCGGCATGTGTGGAGTTCAGCATCAGAATGACTGTTCACCTCCCTTGCCTTCTGGTACACTTGGCAAAGTTCTTTTATTTTCACAGCAATGCTGTGTGTCCCTTGTGTACCCCTTCTCCCCCATTCCACAAGCAATCTTTCCATAGATGTCAGCATTTCTTCTGCTGGATCAGAGCTCTGCCTGCACGGACTCTTCTCCCCACACAGCGATGAGATCCACCACCTCCTGTGCAGACCAGGCTGGAGCGCGTTTGAGGCGTGTAGTCTCCATGATCAGCTGTGCTCAAGCTGGCATGTTCCCAATGCTGATCAAACAGGAAATGGGAAATCAAAAATTCCTGGGGTTTACCTGGGGAAGGGCTGTTTCCTGTGTATCTGGCTGCAGTGCAGCAGAGTTGAGAATGATCTCCAGAGCAGTCACAGATGAGCATTGTGGGACACCACCTGGAGGCCAATTAAGTCGAATTACACTCACAATGCTGCATCTACACTACCTCGAAGTCAACCCATGAACATCAAATTAAGTGCTGCGCCTCTTGGAGAGGTGGATTACAGAAGTTGACATTAGAGGCGATTTAGGTCGGCGTAAAGCAGGGCCGGCTCTGGCTTTTTTGCCGCCCTAGGCAAAAAAGCCACCGGCCGCCGCCCCCCCCTCCCCCGCCCGCGCTCCCCCTCCAGTGCGGCAGGGGAGGGCGCCGAGCCAGGCCGCGGGCCCGCAATCCCTGACCGGCCGGAGCGCCGGCAGGAGGGCAAAGAGCCCCCGGCGGCCCGAGCGCCGGGAGCAGGGCGGAGAGCCCAGCCGGGGCTCTCCGCTCTCCCCGGCGGCCAGAGCGCCGGGAGCCGGGCGGAGAGCCCGGCTGGGGCTCTCCGCTCTCCCCGGCAGCCAGAGCGCTGGGGGAGGGCGGTGAGCCCGGCCGGGGCTCTTCGCTCTCCCCGGCGGCCAGAGCGCCGGGAGGAGGGCGGAGAGCCCCCGGCGACCAGAGCGCCGGGAGGAGGGCAGAGAGCCCGGCCGGGGCTCTCCGCTCTCCCTGGCAGCCAGAGCGCCGGGGGGAGGGCGGCGAGCCCAGTCGCGGCCCAGCTCTAGGGCCGGAGCGCCCCGCCGCGCTGCCCCCCTCCAGGCGCCGCCCCAAGCACATGCTTGGTGGGCTGGTGCCTGGAGCCGGCCCTGGCGTAAAGGACCCGGAAGTGTAGACATTAACAAGTCGACTTAAGGCAGCTTCCTTCGAGCTAACTCTGTAGTGTAGACTAGGCCTAGGACAATTTCAGATCAGGGAGGGAGTGAATTCCACAGCTGAGGGGACCACACAAAGAGCACCCTGCTTCTTAGTCTATTATTGGAACATCTTTCCAAGGGTTGTGGCAGATTCTCCATCTCTGACCATTTTTAAATCACAATTAGATGTTCTTCTAAAAGATCTGTTCTAGGAATTATTTTGGGGGTGTTCTATGACCTCTGTTATATAAGAGGTCAGACTAGATAGTCAAAATGGTCCCTTCTGGCCTTGGAATCTATGAATCCTCTAAATAACTTACCATTTTATAACTTGACTGAGGTTTCTCATGTGGAACAGAGGTAAAATTAACTGGACTGCAGTTATTAACAGTCCATCTGCTATCATGTCTAGAAATAGCCAGATCCTGAGTGATGCTGAAGTCTGTGGGAGATTTGTCTAAGTGATTCAGCCCTGGAAACCTTTAACTCCTCACAGTACAGCATGCTGGAGCCTCCCATAGCACAGGACATGACTGCATGACACCTCTCTGATTCTGTGCTGTCACACGGCAGGAATCTTCAGCATGGAGATGCAAGTTCCACTAGGACTGGCTCCTTTGTTTCACAGGTGTCCAAGTGAGACAGCCCAGCATTGTGTGTGACCAACTCCAGCAGAATATGCAAGTCCCATGGAGGAGGCATATCTTTTTGAAATCGTATGTCATAGCGTCTAAGACAATGGTTCTCAAACTGTGGGTCAGGACCCAAAGTGGGTCGCCAGGGCTGGCGTTAGACTTGCTGGGGCCGAGCCTCACCACGTGGCGCCAAAGCCCGAGGGCTTCAGCCTTGAGTGGCAGAGCTCGGGCTACAGGCCCCCCGCCTGGGGCTGAAGCTCTTGGCCTTCGGCTTTGACCCCCGCCCCCATCCAACCTCGGGCAGTGGGGCTTTGGCTTTGGCCTCCCCCTCCTGCAGTCATGTAGTAATTTTTGTTGTCAGAAGGGGTTCGGGGTGCAATGAAGTTTGAGAACCCCTGGTCTAAGACATTAGGCAATTCCACATGCTAAACTCTCCAGTGCCTTGTTTCCATAACCCCCCTAGCCTTCCAGCCCCGGCAAAATCAGTCTGTATGGTGGGAAAGGAGTCTTACAACTGTCACTAGGGTGGCTAGAGACACGTTCACACCAAAACTCCAGATGCAGAAAACCCAGGCCTATGATGGCATTGGAAATCCAGCGCCAGAAGCAAAGAGCAGTTTTGCAAGTTATCCCTCTCTCTCCAATGGGCTGAGCCTGTTCCCACTCCCTACCTTGGGATCCAAACACCCCAAACTTTACAGTGTTCTAAATCCAGGTTCACATTTTGCAGCTTGGCCAAATGGGTTTTGCTTCCCCTAACTAGGGCCGGCTCCAGGAGCCAGCGAATGAAGTAGGTGCTTGGGGCAGCCAATGGGAAGGGGCAGCATGTCCGGGTCTTCGGCAGCAATTCGGCGGCAGGTCCCTCAGTCCCTCTGGGAGTGAAGGACTCACCGCCGCTGCAAGTGCCGCCGATCACGGCTTTTTTTTTTTCTTTTTCTTTTGCTGCTTGGGGCGGCAAAAAACCTGAGCCGGCCCTGCCCCTAACCATATCTCCCTCCCAGCCCCATCTCCTGGCCTCCTCCTAGAGGGACAAACTGCTCCTTCCAGCCCCCCGGAAGATTTATCTTCCTCCCAATCCAGCATCCTTGATCTTCCTCCCAACTGAGGCAGTCCATCCCCGTCCCAACGGGTGCCAGCCTGCAGCAAACATCTGTGCACTGTACTACTGCTCTGTCTTCCAGGTGGGTCCATCCTTCTCCTGACATAAGGCCAAAATCTTCCTTTAATCCACTCCTCACTGCCTTTGTTACCCAGACCATTACCGCTTGTAGAAGAGCCTATCTGCCCTATTCCAATGTCCTCTTGGATCTCCATAAGCCCGTCAGGTATTTAAATTTTTGGAAAGGATAATAATGTTTCCTTGCAAAACTGATCACACTCAGGGTGCTTTAATGAATGTCAAATCAATATGCATGTGCAATGCAGCTGTCTGTACAACTGAAAGCAAATACTGTTCTGCTGAGCTCAAAGGACCAAGGTATAATTTGTAGCCGGCACGAAGGGATTGTACAGCCAGTTTCAACATTTAGCCATAGAACTTTGGGATGCCCTCAACATCTTCTCTCAGTCAGGGTCAAACCCTGACAAGGCGCTGGGCACTTCCATCTCTCATGAACTCCAAATTGCAGATGGATCTTTCACAATTTGCTCTCCAGAGTCATGTTCTAATGAAATCTGCAGCTAGTCATTTTCCTTAGTTCCTAGGAATGTCTCTCTGTACAGTTCTAAGAATATCAAGCAGTGTCCGGCTGGGTAGTGATCAAGTTTTCCCTTGGGGCTAGTAGTGGTCAAAGTGTCCCTTCCTGAACAAAGCCCAGAACCTCTTGCCATCTCACACCAGATCAAATTCTCCCTTGAAAAGAAGCATTAGATCAGAACATAGCAGAATTCCAGCAGCTTTCTCTTGCCAATCCACAAAACACTTAGCACGTTCAGTCGCTCTCTCTGACATCAGTATTTTGAAATGCTACTCTGCTTACATTGCTAATACAGCTGCAAAGGCCATTGGCTAGCTTGCTTTAACCAGGTGGAGCTCTGGGGTGTGAAGGGTGACCTAATGAACAGGGCTCAGGAGACCAGGATTCAGTTCCCAGCTCTGCCATGAACCTGCTGTGTGACTTTGGGCAATTCACTTGATCTACCCTGTGCTTCAGTTCCCCGTCTGTAAAATGGGGATAATACCTCCCTTCCTCACTGGATAAGGATAAAATCCATTAACGATTCTGAGTTGGGCTGCAGATTTGTCACAGCATTTTTTAATCAAAAATCACAGAGCAGTCACGGTAAATGTAGTAAAAGTCATGGGTTTAGCATCTGCTCCGTGATTTTTTATAAAAAGTGTCTCGACAAATGAGGGGGGACTGACCACCCCCAGCTGCACCATTCGCCTCGGCACCACAACCTTATCCTGGCACGATGAGGAGGGGAGACTCCAGGGACACAGGGGGGCCAGGGGTGAGGAGCAAGCCTGCTCCACGCTCACTCCGGACGTGGGCAGCAGCAGCTCCTGTGTCCTGCAGAGCTGGACCAAGGCTCCTCGCTCTGTATGTTGCAACCTGGTGCACAGGGTTGCAGCATCGCTCAGGTGTGGCCCTATGGCCCCTCTGTCATGACAGAGGGGCTGTAGCGCCAAATTTGAGTGGGTGATGCTGTGATCCCCACACACCAGATCACAACCCAGGGCAGGGAGCCAGGCCCAGCCAGTGGGACCCAGGAGCCACGGCTGTGGAGTGTATGAGGGGTGGGCTCCCACACACCCCAGCCCCGGTCCTCCTCTCTACACCAAGCCAGCAACCCCCCTAGAGCCTTCCTGCTGGAAGTCACGGACAATCCGAGAAATCCTGATATCAATTACTTTTTCTGCACCATGACAAACCTGCAGCCCTAACTATGAGGCATTCGGATACTACAGCAGCCAGGGCCATAAAGTACAGAGATGGATCCTGCCGGTGTTTCTCCTTTTCACCGAGCAAGAGCTGCTGAAACAAAGTTTACAGAATTATTTACCTTGTGTGTCCTTGTAAATCAAGCAGTGCTACACGGCATCACCAGCGACTGGCGCTCAGCTGTTCTGTCTCTTCCTCTTAACACTCCCGGCTAACTTCAGTGCCACTGGTTTCCTTGAAACGAACAGGCATGGCTCAATCAGTTATGAAGGGTCTGCTCCTCTGTGGAACTGGCTTCTCAGAGGCTGCGATTGGCTGGCTCTGCTGGTTCTGGGTATCCTGGATACTGCTCTCTCGATGGAGCCACACGTCACAGCCTAGGATCCAGAGAGGCAGCTGAGTGCTTCACAGGCTCCTTGCTGGAAAGAGGGTGGCGTGGTATAACTGAGAAAAGACAGTTCCCAGTGTCTCACGATCTATGAGCAATAAATCCCCCTAGGATGGCTCAGCTGCAGATGACAGGGGAGGGAAGGAACGTGCAGAGCAGGTTACAGCAAACTTTACTTTTAAAGCATCTCACTTTTCCAGAGTAAGGGTTGGAATCCGCTCTCAGTGCTTCTGGATTTACAGCAGTGAAGCTCCACTGCAGTGAGTGGGCCCAGGTCTGGGTTCTACTAATGCTAACATAGGCAAAGTCTTTCTACCAGTCTCTAGTATAGGGGGCAGGTCTAGGGTGTGGCTGGAGTGCCCTACACTCCAGCTCCTCTCTGTTTCTCCAGAATACAAGCAGCTCCAAGATAGACTAATGCCACCTTTGCTATGCCCACCTGTCCCCCAAGCACAGGAATTAGGGAATGAGAATCAGGGGCCAACGAATGTGTCTGGCTGACTGTTTGCCGTAGTACCTGGATGAATGCACGCATGCATCTGGGTCCCAGCATGGGTGGGAGTGGGTAGTTCATCAGGGGGTGCAAAGGGGAATTTGAGCAACGGGTGAGTGAGTCCGATCTCTGGCTGCGGCTGAAATAAAAGTTTCAGAATGCATGTGTTGGGAGAGGAGGGGAATAAATCTAATGGGGAAGTGAGCCCACAGGGGAAGGAGGCAGGGCAGTGGGGAGGGGAGGACATTTAGGCAATCACAGTTTGGGTGGGGCTCTGGGCCGGCTCCAGGCACCAGCTTCTCAAGCAGGTGCTTGGGGCAGCCGTTCCGGACAGGGGCGGCAGTTCCAGGTATTCGGCAGCAATTCGGCGGACGGTCCCTCACTCCGCCTGGGAGTGAAGGACCTCCCGCCGAATTGCCGCCGCCAGAACGCGATTGCGGCTTTTTTTAGACCGCGATCGTGGCTTTTTTTTTTTTTTTTTGGTTTTGGCTGCTTGGGGCGGCCAAAACCCTGGAGCCGGCCCTGGTGGGGCTACAAGGAGGACCTTGCTTTGATATCTTGCCCTCAGCCCTGTACTTTCTGGCTGGGGCCCTTCCACTCTTCCAGCTCTGCAGAGGGGAGCTCTGAGCCCCAGTGGGGGTCGATTTGCAAGCAGACCTGCAGCCTCCCTCTCATTAGAACAGTATTCTCACCAGCTCGGCATGCTGGGTGAGAGCATTATATGCAAAGCAAGTGAAGACATAGTGAGAAGCTTTTAACAGGGTTAAATGAAGCTGTTATGCCAGAGACAACTCTATAACAAAGTGGGGGGCACATATATTCAGAGAGACCCCCTGCTGACCCTCCATTACTGTTCCTTCCTCGTCTGGAGAGTTCCTACTTTGATTCTTTCTGGCAACTCTCTCCAATCCCACCCATAGCTAAGAGCTATGGAAGGGGGGGATCTGCTTTACAGATGCCCCCAGTAGACATCACCCTGCCATGAGCGCAGGCACCTCCAGCCTACCAAAGTGAGCACTACCTGCTCCCACACTCTCCCCCGCTCTCCATCTGAGAGCAAAATCCACCCACTCAGGAGAAACTAAAATACAAAAAGGCAGGAGGGAGAGAGAAGGGGACTTTGCTTTCACTGTGGCCATTCATGGGATAAGCGTAGGGCTAGGGCTGGTGACTTCCAAGCTAAGAAGCAGAAAAAACAAGGGTCAGAGTGGAGGATGAAGGAGAGAGAAAACGGTCTCACCCATGACTTTGGGAATAGAACTCCCTGGAATGGGAGTTGCTGGGGTGGGGGTGGGGGTGGAATACACTGTGATCTCCATTATCTGCTCTCATCTAACCTAAGGTTCTCATGAAATAGTTTTGTGATAGAGCTAAAGAGGTCATTAGGGGTTAGAACCTGACAGCTCCAACAAGGATGACACAGCGGGTCAGTGCATTAGCTATCAGCTTTTTTAACTTGCAGAGAGACAGCATCAAATCTAGTTGAGGAAAAAATGGAAAGATTTGGTCTCGTCCACGTCCCTAATGGAGGTTAGGTCACTTTGCAAAAACCACAGAGTCTGGCACGACATGTGGATTCTATTAAGGAGAAGGCCGGGGCTGAAATAACTGGCTGCTGCAGTCTGGGACTGAGTGGTATTGATAGAACTTGGGAGGAGTGGAAGAGGGACTAGAACAGCAATGAATAACGGAGGCACAATGGCAGAACAGTGTAATGCACATTTATACAGCAACTCTCTGTACTATACTTGGCTCACTAATGCATTAGAAGAGTCTCTTGCATCTGTGAGCTCTAAAATTTCACTCTCCAGGCTATGAACTGCTCACAGCTTGGTGCAAGCATCAATGATTTCAAATACTGGGAATATTTATTATCTGTATTACGGTAGTGCCTAGGAGCCCCAGCCATGAACCAGGGCCCCACTGTGCTAGGTGCTGTACAAACACAAGACAAAAGGATCCTCCCTGCCCAAAAGAGCTTATATTTCTTATCAGTAAGGTTAAGATGCTGCCCAGCCGCTGCTGCAGTGGGCCCAGGGCTGACTGCTGTTCCGGCAGCCCAGGGACCACTGCTTCTGCTCTGGCAGCACCAGGGCTGACCGCCGGCAGCTGCTCCAGCCCTGCCACTGCTCCTGCGTCAGGGGCTGACCACCGCTACTTCAGCCCCAGAGGTGCTGACCCAACCCCAGCCGCTGCTTCAGCCCTTCTCTGATGGCCTGGGGCTGACAGCGGCTCCAGCCCAGTCCCAGAAGAAGTCACAGAGGTCCCAGAAAGTCACGGAATCTGTGACCTCCGTGACAGAATCGTATCCTTACTTATCAGTGTTTCTCTGGTGTTGGTTTCTCAGATGGTTTAGCACCCTGTGATTTCTGTGTAGCAATTCCCCATTGAGTTTAGCATTAAGCTAATTTCTCAGCGCAGGTTTTTCAGTGAGATTAACACAGAGATTTCTCGAAGGAATATTTCCCTTAGACCTGAACATTAATAGCTCGGACCCTTAACCCTGCTTTAAATCCTATGGAGAAAACCACAGTTTTCTGGCATTTTCAAATTATTTGACTCTGTCTCTCTCCCCAAAGGGGATAGCTGTATGGGAGTCAGAGCTCAGGAACCTTGCACCAATCCTTCTGAGGCACTTTAAACACAGGGGGAACCATTACTGCCTTGTTTGATTGCATTTGTGTGGCCCATATTAACTAACTGAATTACCTTCCACCTGCCACTTTGGCTCTGTTCATCCAGTGAGCTCTGTGCAATCTGCTGGTCTTCTCTTCATAGGCCTGATCCTGTTCCCACTGATATCAATGGAAAAATTCCCAGTAATTCCAGGATAAAGTTCAGGGATTGCCCTGCATTCTCTTTCCCTCAGTTAGTACTCCCTCCTGTAGGAGGCCCTTCCTGCCATGTGCAGAGACAGCTCTGTAACCCTCCCCCAACACACATATATTCACCCCCTGCAAGAGCCCCAGGAGGAGTTCTACACATTGTGTATTCCCTGGTTGTCACAAGGCCTATAGAAGCTATTGGGCAGCTGGGTATAAGTTAGGATTTAGGCAAATGGAGCCTTTATACTGCCCCCCTTTGCTCTGGGATGGATTAGCCCCGAAAGACCAAGCGATGCCGATTTCTCTCCTTGTGTAGTAAAGCCTGTTCCATTGCAGAGGTCAGAGATGGAATTTGTTACTCCCCTGGAGAACACCATCTGTTTCCTAACACTGTCTCATGTGTAGCTTGCAGGCTGGGACTCCAAAGAGCTCTCAAGCTGCTTGAATTTCTCCAGGGTTGAGCTCATAGTAAAAAAATGTCTGTGACCAGTGGGTGTGTGACATGCAACTAGCAAAGTGGCACATTGGTTGAGCATCCATCTGTTCATCAGAATTTCAAAGACTCCTCTCAAGAGAGCTGTTTTTGTGTGGTTTAATTCTATGTTATTTTGACTCTGTGACTGCATGGCACTAATATACAATGGCAGGTAGATATCATAGGGACAGAGTAGAGACCTTAGAAATTGGCCAGAGAGAGTGATTAGAGAGTTTGAGGTGCCTTTTTAAAAGCTGGAGAAGAACATTTCCTTCCCTACCATTTAACTAAGAGTGACAGTAGTGTATTATCTTCTGTCTGGGGAATCTCCAAGTACTAGAAACATATTTTTGATTGTTAGAAAGGAAGGATTAACATTCCTGTTTTACAGATGGGGAACTGAGGCACAGAGAAATCAAATGACTAACCCCAGGTCATACAGAGGGTCTAAGGCCAAGCCAGGATAAGAACTCAGCCCTTCTTATTACCAAGCTGCTACTTTAACCACAAGCATAGGCGCCGACTCTGTGGGTACTCCGGGCTGGAGCACCCACGGGGAAAAATTAGTGGGTGCTCTGCACCCACCGGCAGCCAAGCACCCCTCCGCCCCGCCTCACCTCCTCCTCTTCCCCCCCCCCGAGCGTACTGCATCCCCGCTCCTCCGCCTACCTCCCAGCGCTTCCTGCCCGGCCGCCGCCAAACAGCTGTTTGCACGGTCTGGGATGGGGGGAGGAGTGGGAATAGGGTGACCAGACAGCAAGTGTGAAAAATCGGGACAAGGGGTTGGGGGTAATAGGAGCCTATATAAGAAAAAGACCCAAAAATCGGGACTGTCCCTATAAAATCGGGACATCTGATCACCCTAAGTGGGAACGTGGCGTGCTCAGGGGAGGAGGCGGGGAAGAGGCAGGGCCGGGCCGGGGATTTGGGGAAGGAGTTGGAATAGGGGCAGGGAGGGGGCGGAGTTGGGGCAGGTAAGGGGTGGGAAGAGGCAGGGCAGGGGCGGGGCATCATGAAAGGGGTGGAGTGGGGGCGGGGCAGAGGCAGAGCGGGGGTCAAGCACCCACGGAAAAGAGGGGAAGTCAGCGCCTATCACCACAAGACCATCCTCCCTCCCATTACCAAGATACCATCCACCGTGGCTTCATTCAGGCAGGTGGATCCTTCCATCACAGCAAGAGACTTTTTCTTTATGTTCAGGGAGAAGAAATCAGAAGAAAATGAGCTCCCTGAGCCATGCTCCAAACAGCAACAGGCAGGAGCAAAAAGAACCTAGCCAGAACATAAGGACAATGCACTGAGAGGTTCTCAAAGCCATGTGGAAAACAGCATCAAAATACAGAGGAAGAAAAAAATCCTTCAAAAGTGCATTAAAAACTAAAAGGTAGGTGGTTTGACCTCTTGCCAGAGATGATACTGAATTCTTCTCTCACAGTTAAATGGCTCAGTTCCCCCGCCTTGGGGTTTACCTTGTATAGAGAACCCCCTCTCCTCCCTGTATAAGAATGGCCATAGTGAGTCAGACCAGTGGTCCATCTAGCCCAGTATCCTGTCTTCCGACAGTGGCAGATGCTAGATGCTTCTGAGGGAATGAACTGAGCAATTACCACGTTGTCCATTCCCTGTCATACAGTCCCAGCTTCTGGCAGTTAGAGGTTTAGGGACATCAAGAGCATGGGGTTACATCATTCGCCATCTTGGCGAATAGCTATTGATGGACCTATCCTCCACAAATGTATCTAATTCTCTTTGGAACCCAGTTATACTTTTGGCCTTCACAAGATCCTCTGGCAAGGAGTTCCATAGGTTGGCTGTGCATTGTGTAAAGAAGTACTTCCTTATGTTTGTTTTAAACCTTTTGCCTATTAATTTCACTGGGTGACCTCTGGTTCATTTGTTATATAAAGGGGTAAATAGCACTTCCTGCACGCTATTCATGATTTGCTAGACCTCTATCATATCCCCCCTTTAGTCATCTCTTTTCTAAGCTGAACAGTCCCAGACTTTTTTAATCTCTCCTCATTTGGAAGCTGTGTCATACCCCTAATCAATTTCTCGCCCGTCTATGTACTTTTTTCAATTCTAATATATCCTTTTTTGAGATGGAGCAACCAGAACTGCACATAGTATTCAAGGTGTGGGCGTACCATGGATTTTATATAGTGGCATTATGATATTTTCTGTCTTATTATCTATCCCTTTCCTAATGGCCCCTAACATTCTGTTAGCTTTTTTGACTGCTGCTGCACATTGAGCAGATGTTTTCAGAGAACTATCCACGATGACCCCGAGATCTCTTTTTTCAGTGGTAACAGCTAATTTAGACCCCATCATTTTGTATGTATAGCTGGGATTATGTTTTTCAAGGTGCACAACTTGCACTTATCAACACTGAATTTCATCCACTATTTTGTTGCCAAGTCACCCAGTTTTGTGAGATTGCTTTGTAACTCTTCACAGACAGCTCCGGAACTAACTATCTTGAGTAACTTTTTGTATCATGTGCAAACATTGACACCTCACTGTTCATCCCTTTTTCCAGATCATTTATGAATATGTTGAACAGCATTGGTCCCAGTACAGAGTGGGGTCCCCCAAAGATATTTGTCTTTCTCCTCTGTAAAAACTGACCATTTATCTACCCTTTGTTTCCTATCCTTTAACCATGGATCTGTGATCCATTACAAACCTTCCCTCTTACCCCATGACTGCTTATTTTGCTTAAGAACCTTTGGTGAGGGACCCTATCAAAGGCTTTCTGGAAGTTCTACACTATATCCACTGGATCACCCTTGTGCACAGGCTTGTTGACTCCCTCAAAGAATTCTAATAGATTGGTGAGGCATGATTTCCCTTTACAAAAGCCATGTTGACTCTTCCCCAACATATTGTGTTCATCTATGTATCTGATAATTCTGTTCTTCACTATAGTTTCAACTAATTTGCCTGGCCCTGAAGTTAGACCTCCAGCCTGCAATCACCAGGATCGCCTCTGGAGCCTTTTTAAAAAATTGGCGCTATGTTAGCTAACCTCCCATCATCTGGTACAAGCAATAGATTACAAACCACAGTTAGTAGTTCTGCAATTTCATATTTGAGTTCCTTCTGAACTCTTGGATGAAGACCGTCTGGTCCTGGTGACAGCACCAGCTCCCTTCCGTTCTCATGCAGATGCCCCTCACTTTTGAAGATCCATGGAAAATGCCAGACAATTGTTTGAAGCCTCAGAACCACAGGCTTCCTACAAGCTACTTCACAAGGAAACAGGTCCAGACTGAATAAAGGGTGAGGAGGCCCTGTCCTTCTCCAGTTCAGTGCTTGTCCACTAGCTGAGGCAAATGTTCCAGTTCTACAAAGTAAGACCTCAGCTCCCGCAGCCAGTATCCACAGAACTATTGAGGAATAAGAACAGTGAACACCTCAAACACACCCCCTTCCTGGTCACACCCTGGAATGCCAATCCCCTCCCCACTCCAGCATATCTCACCTGGCATAGAGGCCCACAGTGACAGAGTGTTTTCACCTGGACCCAAAAGGGCCACGGGATAACATTGAATTGAACCCTCTGTAGCTTTTTCTCAAACTGCCCAGCTCTTCACTCCATCTTTCACCTTCTTTTTTCAGTAAGTATTGTTATGGCAGATGGTGGTGCTCATATACTTAGAATTCTACGTTCCTTTTCTTACTGCGTGAGCAAATTTTTACTAGGAAGATATGCTGTGCAGTTGCTAGACTGGGTTATGCAAGGTTCTGTGCAGGGACAGCTTGAAGAGAGAAGGCGCTGGACAAGCAGCAGGAAAGCTTGCTCATTATCTTTGTCTCTGAATAGTCAATTCTTGAGGCAGAGTTGCTTCCTAGGAATCAGCCATTGATGTTGGACTGAAATTCCTGGAAGCAGGGATTGACCTACATGCTGTTTGACCACCTTTGTTCCAGGACTGGTGTACATGTGTAGATAAAGCAAGTTACAGTTAGAATCAGCCCAGATTCTGCATCACTGATTTTGTAGCGGCTGGGAAACTGACCAATATTTTATTCTCCACCCCCTCTGCTGCTTTTTATTCAAACCCTCCTCAACAGAACAAAAACCCAGTAACAGCCAACTTAATCCTTCAAGGCCAACATTTGCAAAGGAATTTGAAATTAGGCACACAGATTCACCCATCTCTAGTGACCCTGACAGTCCCATTTCCACTGTACCAGCTGAAACCACTACCCACTATAGAATGGACCTAAACACCCCACCTCCACTCCCTGAGATGAATTCTGAACTCTGCATCCATTTATAAATGTTACCTTTCGTACAGTCCAGTCTATCGTGTCTTAAGCCTGAGGCTTTAATTTTCTGCATGTCCGTTCTACAGGCATTTCTCAGCTGATTTCTTTTACCTTTTAGTTCATTAAATGTACTCACTATATTCCATTTGCCCACTATAGGCCTCACTCTACTTGCTGCATCAATTTCAGAATGATCGTCTCGTTTTTTTCCAGCTTGTTCAATAATAAGTAGCATTAAACTCAGAACATTTATTAAGGATCCTGGACAATGTTTTTTTGAGTCAAGTTCAGGTTATTAATCTCTATTACGTTTTTTCTCAGCTTTTCGCACGCTGTTGGTATTTGTTTAACTCTCTGCTAGCCATTCAGTGGAGCTCCAGATAATTTAAGATTAATTTTCTTCTCCTATAAATCAAAGACTTTAATGTCTTCAGTTCTCTCCCCCCCGAAGGCAAGCAAGTTGCTTGTCCCTGCAGGTCTTTCTCCATAAGAAACAAAGAGCCAAAACCAGAGGCAATATGTGATGTTGGTGTAAATTAGACTCACTTAAAACTCCCTTACACTTTTGGGACCAAGTTCAGAGATGATGGCTTCAATTTTCTAATGTGCTACAGCTATTCTGTTCTGCTCTGGCAGTACAGTGCAGGATCAGGTACCTAAAAGATTCCTCCTTCATAGGGAAATACCCAGATGGTGTAGAGCCATTGTAATAGCTGCCATGCCAACCCCCAACCCTGGCCCCCAGCACAGGGGTGTGACCAGAGAAAAGGGAAGGTGGCCATGGTGCGTCTGTGTCCTGCTGACACAGGCTACTGGAACAGTCCTTGGCATAGTTTGGAGCAGCCTGAAGGCTGCTCTGATTTATGCTGGAGAATCAAACCTGGAGCCCAATTAGCACTCAGTAATCAGCAGACTCTTCTGCTTGCTAGGGCCAACCACTGGCTAGCTGGAGATGGAGAACACTCTATTCTCTTTAGAATCTTATTCCTCACCCATGTCCGTGGCATCTGAGTGCCTTGCAGAATTAGGAAATTAACTAAAAAATTACCTTTGCTTCCATGATTCAGGGCCACCCAGCCCTAGTCCAAGTTAGGGCTGCAAAAGTATAGCCCTGATTTACCCCAGCACTGGAGGATCCTTCAGGGCAGGGCTGTTACCTATCCAGAAACAAAAGCACTCTGGCTTCGCAGGACATGACAGAACAATAGCCATCGCAAACCTCCACAAACAGTTCAAAGGGCGCCGGGGGGGAGGGCAGCCGGAGCCCCGGGAGGAGGGCGGCGAGCCCTGGCGGGGGCTCCGCTCTCCCCCTGGCGGCCAGAGCGCAGGGGGGAGGGCGGCGAGCCAGGCCTTGGCCCCACTCTCCCCGGCGGCTGGAGCGCAGTGCCGCCCCCCTCCAGGTGCCGCCCCAAGCACAAGCTTGGTGGGCTGGTGCCTGGAGCCGGCCCTGGAATGAATGGCCCCTTGAAATGCAAACTCAAGGACCAGGAGAGATATGTCCCCGAGGACGCAGCACTGCACCCTTAGCAGTTTTCTCTCTAGCCTGAGCTAATCCAGGTGCCTTTCCTCATTCAGATGCAGGAAGGTGAGCTGATGGAGTGAGACTGTTCTGTACTGAAGCACCAGCTAGGGGTCTCAGGTGTGTGCAGGGAATCCCGGCCAGTGCTGTTTTGTCAGCTAAAACAGCTGATTTTTGTTTTTAAGCAGAGGCTACCATGGGAGGGAACCCACTTCCCAGCATGTTTTGAGGGAGGCTTTTCCCTGCCCAACCTCTCAGTATTTCCCACCAAGCCCCCAACTTTCCTGGTCCACACAATCCACCTCACCACAGCAATAATGAAGCTTGTCTACAGCGTTGAAGCAGCCCTCGGCCACATTCTTCACCGGGGCTATGGACTGAATAGCACAGTGCTAAGCAACACACCACAGGGTCCTGGGAGCGCCCCACTGCACTCCCACAGAAAGGGGGCTTCTCACGCTCAATAAGAGGAAGGCTCAGAAGTACCAGAGGAGCCTGTCAGTGTCTATATGCTGCAATCAAGGGGAGTTAATCCGTGTTAAATACAGCAGCAGCATCCAGCCAGGCAGGGAGAGCACACCGTAATGGACACACACCAAGCTCACTGGCTGTGAAGTGGCTCCTAGAACTGAGGATGGGATCCTTGCAGGAGGTCTGTCTAACTACGTACATAGCCTCATGACCATTGTGTCAAAGTGGGTGCCTCACAGCACTCCTGGGATGTGGGGCAGCCCTGTTATTCCCATTGAGAGACTAGGTGACATGCCTAAAGTCCACTGGAAGCCTGTAGCAGAGCAGAGAATTTAACCCAGGTCTCCAGTGCCTTGACTGCAAGTCTGTCCTTCTTCCCCTCAATTTGAGGATCAGACTCCTTGACATCATGTCTTTCCCTAGCCTGCCATGTCTCAGCATCTTTGGCGTGTGCAAAAATCTTCTAGCAATGCCCTCCCCCCCGAGTAAAACATGATTATAGATGATCATCCCACCTGGCTCCTTCCAGTAAGAAGCAGCCCATCCATCCATGCCAGTCCATTGAACTGTATTGTTGTTATTGTGCAGGTTTGTGTCAAAGGAAGTGTCGCTACTGCATTATTTTCAGTCGCATGTATTTCTCTCTCCTAGTCATGGTGGAAATAACCCACTCCATGTGTCCGTACATTGCCAGTATCCCCCTCCTCACCCGAGGCCAGGCTGTTTCCAGATCCCCACCCACCCTGCCTTGGGTCTACATGTCTCTGCGTCAACTCCCAACCACAAAATTTAGCACAAAGACATGTTCCACGCAGTTCCCTCCACTGGCTCGAAGCAGAGGATATTTATGCTGGGGATGGATTGTAGGTTCTGGTGCTCTCAAAGCTCTTGTCATTAGCCTAAGGTGCCATATGCATGAGTGCCCAGTTCCCAACATGGCCTGGGGAACTTGGTTTTTGCTCACTTATATTTTGGCTACAAATCTAATCGATACAGATTCTTCATAGCGAAATCCCCCCAACTCTCCCAGCCCGGGCACTTCTTGCCTTTCCTTGGCACTCCAGACCATCCATCCAAGCACGCCCATTGTCTCAGGTTCCTTATGATCCCGAGTGGAGAGAAAGATAGAAGCCTCCCTTTATTTGCCAGGCAGAGGCAGCTTGAAGTGGGATTTCAGCCCCAGGGCATTGTCCACTTCTTCTACCGGCTCCAGGTTGTGCCACTGGGCGATGGGTCGGCGGGGATTGGCCAGCATGTCTGACCAGTGGCGCAGCTGGTTGCCCGTGGCTCTGCAGCCCAGGAACACCTTGCCGATCTGTTGGTTCTTGGTCACCTTGTCGTGATCCCAGACCGAAATCACCAAGTCGATGTTCTGGAGGGAAGGCACAAATGGAACAGGTGAGAGAGAGAAGGAAGGAGGGGATGCATGGAAAGGGAGAATAAAGACAATAGGGGGCAGATAGAAAAGGAAGCAGAAGAAGAGGGTGGGCAAAAGGATTCAGAGGAAAAGAAAACGAGGGAGCATGGCTAGAGAGAGAAGGGTGATTTTCCCATAAGGATGCCGTTGTAAAATGTTTTAATCCCTTCTCTCTGTGAGGGGTATGTTCTCTGTCTCCTAAAATGTACCACTGGCCCCTGAGCAAGTTGGCTGGGGCTGCCTATGGAGAGGCATGTAGGCCTCTGCAGGAGTGTGTATAAAATCAGTCAGGGAAGGGTTAAGTGGCTACTGTAGAGCAGATGCAGCTGGGTTTGTTAACCCTACATGCTTAGTGGCCCTGTATAAAAGGAGGAAGAAGCCAGCCATGACTGGGGATGGGCTGGTTGGACAGACTGACTGACTGACATGCATCCCCACCCCTTCTTGAAAACAAAGCCTGAACTTTTATTTGGGATTTGGCTTATCCCCTGGAAAGGGAAGGGCTTGGCGGTTTGGCTGGGAGGGTCATGCTCACACCAGGGAGAGGGAGAACCCGCTCTGGGATGCTCCCCATTCCTTTCCGTTACCTCCTGACCACTCCCCTGCTCCCAGCTGTGCTACAGAAAAGTGTGAGAAATACAGTATCTGGGTCTGGAATGAAAAATGCAATCAGCAAGGTCCCCTACATGTCCCCAGTGTAAATCCGGGGTGAGGGATTTCCTCTGAGGATGACGACATCAGCCAAGAGGGGGCAGCACCTGAAAGCCACTCGCCCCCCCGCCCCACTCACTCAAACCCTTCACCTCCCTGAGTTCCAAACTCTATGTCTGTCTGTATTGCAGGAGAGACCCCTGTATGTAGGAGACACCACTTCATTTCCCTTAGCCTGGCAGAACAACTGAGCAAGGCTAAGCCACCATCACAATGGCAGCTCATGGCACCAACAGGACTATTTTTTTTGTCAGCACTCTCAGTTATAGCAGCCACTTCACAGCCAGTGACCTTGGGTTCATTGCTAGCGGTGCGTGTCTGTTACCGAATGCTTTCCCTGGTTGGGGAAACCTACCTGGATCTGGCTGAAAGGCACGTCAAAAGTAAACGCCTCATTGAAGTAGGGGCTTAAAGTGCTCTTCTTCACACCTGTCTTCTTCTTCTTCCATTTCTTCTTGTTCAAGATAAGCTGCACTTTGACGAAGGGGTCTGAGAAACAAAGAGAACGTAGGAAAGAGTGGAGGGCATGGCCAACCAGTATCATTAATGCTATCCCTTGGTGCACAGATTTCCGCAGCTCGCCCATGAAACAGCTTCATGGAACATTGGCATTCAGAATTCTGCTAGCTTTCCTGGGAACTGGCCTCTGCATGGCTTTGCCAATGCACCTCAGTCCTGACCTAGAGGGCCCACTGCTGTTGTAGCCCACGGCCTTGCCAGTGTACCTCAGTCCTGACCTGCAGTAACCCCTGCTTTCCCAGCCCTGGGCTTCCCCCACAATTCAGCCAATCAACCTCAGTCCTGATCTGTGATATCTCCTGCAATTCCACACAGCTCTGCCAATGCACCTGAATCCCAACTTGCAGTCCTTCCTGCTACTCCTCACAATGGTTGTGATGGGGCAAAATGAGGAAGAGGGATAGTCGCAAAGGAGAGGCACAGGGCATGGGGCTTCTAACCTCATATGCTAGGGGGTTCCTAGTTTAAACACAGCCCCATACACACAGAGGAGGTCTATCCTGAGCCCTTTCCACCCACAGACACAAAGTCCCCACACACACTGTTTGGGGGCCCCCAGAGCCCTTCTCCTGAAGACAAACGCAGAAGTTGCCTATTGTACAAGCTTTTGCCTATTGTACAAGCTTTTGCCAAACTGTGTTACAAATATATGTTTGCAGTGTTGTTGTAGCCATGTTGGTCCTAGGATATTAGAGAGACAAGGTGGGTGACCTTTTTCATCAGCAGAAGTGGATCCAATAAAAGATATTACCTCATCCCTTATCTCTCTTGCAAATATATGGTGTTGGAAACTGGAACTAGATAATCAAACTCATTCTTCCCCATCACCTGAGGCTGAATTTGAATTCACAACTCTTACCGTTGGTGCCTTCTGTATTTCTGTCTGTCTTATCTCCACTCCCATTATAGCAATAGGAGTCAAGCCTGAATTGTGCTGGGGCAGAGAGAGACCTGTGTTTAAGGAGAACCTGTCTAGTTGGAGCTTATCTGTCAATGCAGCATCATGGTGTGTCCTTCCTTGTGTGCCCCACACTCCCGAATCCCACACTGTACAATCATTGTGGCCCCTTCCTCCTTACCTGATAATCCACTTGAGTCCATCCTCTTGAGCTTCTTGGCTTCCAAGATCACCACAGTGAGCTTGCTGGTGCTGGGGATGTATCGGAGTGAGAAACAGATCTCCCCAAGGCGCTCTTGCTGTTAGAAACACAAAGTCAAAAGAGAAGTGATCAGTGAATGCTTGATGGCAAGATCAGAGCAATATAGCCAACCCGGCCAATGCCAGGGGCCAGTGGGCCTCTATGGACTAGGGTTAGCCTTTAGGCCAGTAGGACTCCAAGGGGTAGGGATAGGGTTACCAAGGGTAGGGATCTCCAGGGTAGCGTAAGGTCTGTGCCCAGTAGGGAACTTCAAGGTAGGCTTAGAGTTACAAAGGGTAAACTTCTCTGGACTAGGATTATGCATGGGGCTGGTAGGGCTTCCCAGAGTAGAGTTAGGGTTACTAAGGGTAGGCCTTCACTAGCTAGGGTTAGACCTGGGTCCAGTAGCACTGCCCAAGCTAGTGTTAGTGTTACCAAGGGTGGAGCCCTCTTGGGTCAGGTTAGGCCTGAGGCTGGTCAGGCTCCACAGGCTACGGTTAGGGTTACTAAGAGTGGGCCTTTCCAGGCTAGTGTTATGCCTGGGACAGGTAGGGCTCCCTGAGCTAGGGTGAGAGTTACTAATTGTAGGGCTCCCCAGGCTAGGGTTAGGGTTTCTAAAAGTAGGCCTCTCCGGGATACGGTTAGGGTTACTGAGAGTAGGGCTCCCTAGGGTAGGGGTAAGGTTATTAAGGGTAGGCTTTTCTGGGCTAGGGTTTGGCCTGGGGCTGGTAGGGATTCCCACGTTAAAGTTAGGGATACTAAGGGTAGGGGTCCCTGGTACCAGGTTAAGATTCCCCAGGCTAGGGTTAGCATTACTAAGGGGAGGGGCCCTCAGGGCTAGGGTTAGTGATACTAAAGGGAGGAATTCCCCCGGGCCAGTGTTCCGTTCCTAAGGGGAGGCTAGGGATAGGCCTCGGGATGGCAGGGCTTCTGTTGTCCCCTGTCCAGGGTTAGGGTGACTAAGGGTAGTGCTCTCCATCACTGCCTCTGCTGCACCTGTCCTGTGGATACACAAAGGAACTGGCCTGTGAATGCAGCATCTTATTCCTGCATTTAATCAATTCTCCTAGAAGGATGCCACAGGACATGACCACAACAGTAAGGACACAGCTTACATCTCACGCTCCGGGGGGTTAGAAGTGGGAGAAAACTTCCAAATTTGAAATTTCAAACAAAAATTTTTGGTTGAAATTGCAATAAAAAGAACGGGTGAAAATGTGAAAACGTTTGTTTAAATGATGTCCCGTTTTCTGATCTGCTCTAGTGTGGAATGATAGCCTCATACGTTGCAAGTCACAGTTCATCAAAGGCCACGTTCCTCTGGGGGCAAAGTTCGTTGAAAATGTTGTCTCTTTTTTGTTGAAATTTTGATGAAATTGCCCATTTTTCAACACTTTGACCAGCTATACAGGTTGAAAAGTGGGACAACATTTTCATGGAAATGTCATTGAAAATACTGTCCCAGTTTTTTGTTGAAATGTTGACAAATTTGCAAATTTTTGATCGGATCTGCTACACACTCCATTGTGGATTTTTATCAGGTGAATAAATAATTTACAATTAATCTTGTATTCACTGAATTTTACCTTCCCCCCACCCCCATTTGCAAATAATCTTCAGACACACCAAGAAACTGTCCAGTTTTATAACTAGACAAAATTAATAGCAAACTTCTAGTTGTTAATTAAGAGTATTACAAGCAAAGCTACAAACTATAGTTCATGCTGTAACTGATGGGACTCATTTACATAACTTATGTAACTATTTTATGTAACTCTTATTACATAAGTGGTATAATTTACAGTGAATAACCAGCATGGCATGAATTTTGAACTGTAGATTTGACTGTCATCTTCAACATTTGCATTTCACACTGTTTTGGTTAGTAGCATTTCATCCAACCAGAGAACAGAAACAATTCCACATGACTAGACAGCATTGCCAATTCTTGTGATTTATATCATGAGTCTCATAATATTTGGTGCTTTTCTTAAAACCCCAGCTCCTGGACTTCTGTCATTATAAGAGAATTTCCATTTCAAACAACTTTTTAAAAGTACAGGTCTAGTCTTCTGGCCCTCATGACTATAGAGGAAAGCTTGAAAATGTGAGCCTTAATGGCTCAAAAAGCAAGACAAATAAAAAGAAGCCAATGTTTATTATTTTGAAAAATCTCATGATTTTGAAGTCAGGCCATGAATGATGGTGGGGGCGGGGGTGCTGACTCATGACTTTTGACTGCTTGGCTTAGCCATCCTGCTTCTGTAACCAACCATCTCAGCAGAAGTTGCAGTTCTCTGGTTATATATCAAACAGAGCAACTCAACATTTGTTTTTGGCAAATATTCCAGCTACAAATGTGCTTTTCCTACTCCTTTGGGGGAGGAGCGAGTTATTTCACCCAGGCTCATGGAGCAGTTTACTACGCACAATCCCGGCCATCCATTCTGGCTCCTCCCACTCTTCACCCCTCTCCATCCCTTCCTCACTTATTGGCTCATTGCAAGGCATGCGGAGGGAGTAGCCTCTGCTCTCCTCGCTGTGTCTGGAGGGGAAATCTGAGCAACCAGGCAGGCTTTGCGGCCCTGTGCAGTTGAGTAAGGGCTGCAACAGTCCTAGCCCGGGGGACTTCAGCAGAAGTACTTGCTGACGAGGGAGGAGCTGCTCAACACGAGTGAAAGTGGTGGAATCAAGACTTCCATGGGGAGATCTGTGAGATATTTTGCCACTGGTTCGGTTTCCCTTTGCCCACTTGCTGCTCCCCTCATTCCAGGGTTTGACTTGGATACCCACCTCCCTCTTACTGGCAGCTGTGAGCTCTTGCCACTGCTCAATCACATGCTGCAGATCGAAGTCGCCCAGAGGCAGCCGGACCTCGCCGATGATGTCGTGTTTGGCAAAGCGGTTGAAGTCGTAGATCTGCATCACCAGGGTGGACTCGGACATCTCCGCCTGGGGAATCTGTCCGGGAGGAGACGAGAAAGGAATTGCAGTGGGGGAGTTAACAATACCACTGTCGTGCTCTTCTGTTGGAGCTCCGTCTCGTGAGTCGGGGTCCAGCAGAGATGTAACAGAGCTTCCCTCACTCCATTGCCACTCCCTTTCCCCTTGCGCTGAAGGCACATCTGGGCCTGGGCAGGCCCTCCTCCTCTCCCAGAGTGAGAGTCAGCCTCCATGGTCATTCAGCGCTAGGATTCCCAACACACTGCTCTGCTGGCCCTAAGCCCTGAGCAGGAAGGACCCCTGAGTCCTGGAAACCAAAGGAAGGAGAGAAGATTTGTTGCCGGGATCATTTGCAGGAGGGACCAATGAGAGGTGACAAGTTCCCGTTTCCCACTCAGACTCAGCAGAAGAAACTGGCAGGACACAGCAGTGTTTGTGCAAGAGACCAAAGCTTTACTCCTGCAGGTGTGTGTGTATGGTGCTGCACAGCCGGGAGAGCAAACTGATTGTGCTGCAGCACACACATGAGTGAGGGATTCAGGGGGGGCAATGGAGAGGAGTGTGACAGGGCACTATTAGTAGCACCCTGGTTGCTTCAACATAGGGAAAAGTGCAGGCTTCATTGAAGCCAATTTGTCAGTTTCTGCTGGGGATTAATGACCCTTGGGTGGTAATTGCTGGGCTAAGGAGGTAATTTGGCTCAGTAATGGGGAAGATGTAAGTGGGAGGAACAGGAGCTAGGGGGAAGCTCAGAGGGTGAGCCTGAGCTGAGGAGCGATGGCTGTGTAGAAGTCTCCTCTCACTGTATAAGCCTGCAATGCATTCATTTATACTGTGTAAGTGAAGAATAAATAGCCACGTGGTAAAAGGGTAACAATCTGGTGTGTGTTGGTGGTTAAGAGAGCAAGAAACAGACCAGGCAGTGTGGCACACTGGATAGTGACAGAGCCACCCTGTGACGGGGGAAAAGGTGTAAGTATAAATGTAAGAAAATCTCAGACCCTGTTTCTTTATTCTCAAGAATCCAGGGCATAAAAAGGGATATGTAGATAAGAATGGGTGGGCCTGAGGAGAAATCTGTCTTATGCGTCTCTCCTCCTTGGCCCTATTCCTGCCACAAAGCAGGAGGATTTTGCTCTCACTAACAGGATCATGTCCTCCTCCTGCTCACTTGTTTGCCTTGCTCTCGTACATGCCACACTCTGTATCTGCGCTGTGCAGGGTCAGCACTAGCTATTTGACGTCTGCTCTCGGCTCACAAGCAGTGAGTCAAGAGCAACTTACAGCAGCAATGTGGATGAGAGTGAGTAGCTGAGAGTGTTTCTCACCTGGAAGGTGAAGGTCTCATTGAAGACAGGGTTCAACGTCTTCCGGTAAACCTTGCTTTCATACTTCTTCCTCATATCAGATGTTAGGTAGACAATAACGTATGGGTCAGAGGTCCCCCCGCTGTCCATGGCCTTTAAATCTGCTGCCTGCTTCACTCCAACCTTCATCTGAAAAATATCAACAGCAAAAGGTTATTCCATGTAAGGAGGGAGAGCTGGCTCGGCTTTGCAACTTTCCAGGTGGCTGTAGGCAAAGTCTGTTGCAACTGGACACAGAAAAGCACGGTAGGTGCTTTTTGTTGTAGAAAGCAATGTTGGGGGTGCTGTTATGGATCAGTAGCCAGGAAGGCAGAAGGGACCCTGATGGCCAACTGGCGGGCTAGGACCTATTTAGTATCTGCAGCTGTGCCCACAGGTTTAGGGGAGGAATTGGAGCTGTGTGCACAGCAGAGGATCAGCATGCTGACTGGCTGGTGTGGGGGTGGAAAATGTGATGGGCAAGGGGAAAAGGTGCAGAGCTGGCTCTGAAACAGGGCCAGCTCCAGCTTTTTTGCCGCCCCAAGCGGCGAAGGAAAAAAAAAAAAAAAGGAAAACCCGATTGAGCTGCTGCCAAAGTGCCGCCAAAGAAGAAGAAGGGGAGTGGAGGACCCACCGCCAAATTGCCACTGGAGACCCGGACGTGCCACCCAATACCGGACGGAGTGCCGGCCCTTTCTATTGGCTGCCCCAGGCACCTGCTTCCTTCGCTGGTGCCTGGAGCCGGCCCTGCTCTGAAAGGAGAGGGTTTGGAATGCGGTGAAGGAGGAGAATCTGATCATGCAAAAAAAAAGGCATTTCCTGCCACTTCCATCAGTACTAGGTAGCTCATCCTACCTCCTGGCTACGGAAGTTATACTCCAGGGAATACTGCAGCCTTCCTCGCTTCTCGTTCTCGAGTCCAGACTCCAAATCTTCCATATCTGGCTGGACCTACAGCAAGAAAGCAGCAGAATGTCTTCCAAAATAACAATGCTCATGAAGGTTCAAGACTGGGATCTTTGGGATTTCTCCATGGCTGGAGACTAGGGGCAACAATGCAGTTCTCTAACCATGTCCCCATATTCCAGAGATGATGCTGCCAGCCCAAGCTGCTTGCTCCTTCCTGAACAGATAAGAGTGAACCCCAAGCTCATTACACTGTACTGCAATGTGCTGCAGTCCTGGAGGTCACTGTTGTAAAGTCATGTTTAGATTGTGACAAATGATGAAAGGATCCCTCTTACATTCTGGGAATATGAGTCTGAAGACCGGCCACATTGAAGTGAACCAAGCAAACAAAAATCAAGACAGCCTCAGGATTATGCAAGGCTCCATCAATAAGCCCCAGTAGTCCAAAAAGGGACACTGGTACGTCTTATTCTGCCACACTACACATAGATCTCTCTCATGCTGGCTGCTCCCAGACTCAAAGACAGACTGCATCCTGTACTTCCGTTTTTCTTCCTCTGTATCCATATCTGATTAATTTGGAGCTCATGAAAATGGGTAACTCATAGCACTAACTAGAACCATAAAGTCATCAGACAGGCAGGTGCTGGGGAAGTTCTCCATACACATCTGTGCTAAACCATCCTCATTCTGGCCTGCAGCACACATTGCTAATTTAGCTTGAGGTCGTTTCTGAACAGAAGCTGCCCCAGTTGGGGATTGGTCCTGCTTTGGGCAGGGGGTTGGACTAGATGACCTCCTGAGGTCCCTTCCAACCCTGATATTCTATGATTCTATGATTCCATGGCAAAACCCGTAAGTTCTTGGCTCTCCAGCCTTGTCACTCAGCTCACTAGAACATGCTGCTGCTTCTGAGTGCATCTACCAGCTGTGGAGTAAGGCGGAGGAGGGGCAATGGGAGGAGCATACCAGGCTGGCAGTGGTGGAGCCATTGATGTTTTGTAAGTTGAGTTTCTCCTTCTTCTTGTGCTTCTTCTTGCAACAGCAGCACTTGATGATGCAGATGAGGAAGAGGATGAGGAGAGAGCCTGCCGCGACTGCAATGGCGATGAGAGCCCATTTGGGTACTGTTGCACCGTTTTGGAAACAGAGAAATAAATGGGGTTAGATCATTTTTTATGGCATGCCTGTCTAGATAATTCCTGTTTCTAGGGAGAGAATGTTAGCAGGACTCCTGAGTTATCATCTGAGCCCTGGGCATATCACTTAAGGCCCAAATGGTGGACTTTAGGCACCTACATCCACATTTAGGCACCTAACTAAAAGTGGTCTGATTTTCAGAGATGTTGAGCTTTTGCAACTCCCCCTGAACTAACTCAGAGCTGTGTGTGATCAGCACTTCTGAAAATGAGGCCACTCTGACTGACGTGCTGGAATATGGATTAATGAATTGTCCAGTGCTTGGCACACCCATCTGAAAAGTCTGGCCTTATCTTCCCTGTGCCAGAAGATGGGGGAGGGAGGGAATAACCCCATGGAGATGGATTGAGTGTCACATCCTGCACAAACACTGCCATGTCCTTTAAATCCCACCTGCTTACATCCCGGCAGGTTCCTTTATGTGCTTGCTGATCATCATGGGCTTGGAAGAGAATAAGAAGTAGTAAAGGGGTTGTGAATATCAGATCCAGCAGTGATACATGTTATGTTCCCAGCCATCATTAAATGATGTGTCATTTTGGTGGCAGAGGTGCCTCTGTTTGAGGAATTAGTGCAGGTCAGCGTGACAGAACCAGCATTGTAGCTGTGGGAATTCATATTTATTTACAGGTTAATATGTGGGCTCCCAGATGAGCTATATCTGTTCTTTGTTCTGAAGATTGGCTTTGCTAAGCTCTTGTACTCATGGTCGAGTTTCGCCTGCAGTTCTGCAGCAATTGAACTGGCCTGGGAGTTCACTCCCTTGATGCAGGAATTTGCTGCAAAATACAAACTTTCACTTTGGAAAAAAAATGTTCATGGCTGAAAAAACTAAAGGTACAGAACATAACCGGATGTAACAACTGCACTATTGCCTCCAGGAGTCCGGAGACAGCCTGGAACAATCGCTCTCCGACAGCCATGAACCACTGTGTTCATCTCACTAGGCTGTTAAATCTGAAACCTAAAGATACCAGTTTCCATGGCCGCATTGTTCACTCTTTCCTGGCTGATCTTTCTATCAGAAACATCCAGCTAAACACCTCCTCCTGCCACCCCAAAATAAACACTATGCTGATTGTACGAGTCATTTTTAGATTTAACAGCTACCTACATTTTAAAAATGTATCAGAAACTGCCACTGGAGTGCAGCACAATCCAGGAATCAGGACACAGAATTTCAGGCCCTCCCCTGGCGCCACGCTTATACTGTACAGCTGAACACAACCTTAAACTGTGGTGCCACTAGGTGGCGCTGTCATCATTTCTTAAATTCCCCCTTTCTTCATTGCTCTTTCTAAGGTGCCCAGTGGCTATGGGAGCCCCCATTCAAACTTGGTCCTAAGGACAGAGTCATCACATCAAGCCATCCTGTCTTTGAGTTTTCACTTCAGGTCACCATGAAGTGGAGCTGAAGGGGTGAAAAAGGCAAAGGAGCTGGTTGGGAGAAGTGACCACTAGGTTCTGAGGCCAGGAGCAGTGTCCTCAGTCTGCAGGGTACACCTCCCTCCCTCCCTGGCTGCTGCTGGCAGAGGTTCGGGGGAGCTGAGGGCTTTAAAACTTATGGTGGCAGCCATGGAGCTTTGGCTGGTGGCAGCCATCTGTGAGATCAAGGGTAAGTCCAAGAGGAAGCATGGTTGACTCACGATGAATTCAGCAAATAAATTAATCCCTGATGAACCCAACACTTGTGCCCACTCTGCCACCTTTAATTTACTCACAAGGTATTTTGTTAATAATGCCATCGATGAAGCCAGGCTTGGCAGTAGTCAGAGCAGCGGTCGTCGTGAGGGCACTGGGGGCAGTAGTGATGTCTGAACTCATTTTGTTAGCCATGAGTAGGTGTGGGCGACCTGAAGAAACAAACACGATAAATGGGAAATTAATTTCCTTTGCACTGTTTGTCTCTCCAATCCCGGACTCCAGTAAGAGTAAATACATATAACACATGAAACAAACATAGTAAAATATGAGTAGCTTGGACCAGATCGCCTCTGTAATAATGTGTTAATTTGCATTATAATATTCAACCACTAGGTGTCTCTGTGTGCTGGACAGAATTCCAGACAGGTTGTAGTCCCTGATAAGCAACAGAGACAAAGCTGGGACTCAAGCTATGCGGAAGTCTGTTTGATTGTGTCTGTCATCTGTGCTTTTCTTTAATAAATGCCTCCTATTTAAGAAATACTGTGATTCTATGTAATGTGACAGTCTCCTCCTGCAGAGAAACTACTGGGAAAGGGACAGGGAGGATGAAAGCTCCATTTACCCTCATGGCGCTTACCTGCAACCATCGCCTCAGGTGGGAGAGATTTGAGGAGCTGGAGGTGTAGAAGTTCATGCTCCCTCCCAACCCTACCAATGTCAAGGATCCAGGAGGAAAGGAACTTCCTTCTCCACAGAAACAGGAGCCATTTGGCACTGACCTCTCCCTGTGGCAGCATGGCTGGAGCAGGAGTTGTGCTTGCATTGGCTGGATCCCCTTGCTCAGTAGCAGCCTCAGAGGGGACCCGCAGTAGGTAACAGATGCTGCCACAGAGAGCAGTTTCTCTCCTGCTCCATTCTCTTTCTTCCCCAGCCCTGCTCCTGAATTCCATTCATGGGGCAAATGAATATCCACATGAAGCAATGGAGGGGGAGATAGTGGAAAGTCAGTGATCCATGCATGGAGTGCCCAACTCTGCATACAGAATCATGGGCCCCTTGCATTTATCGTGCACCCATATGTCCCTAAGGATTCCAACATGCTTGGGAGGTGTTACAAACCATACAGACAGACCTCTGTTTTCACTCACTGAAATGCAACCCCCTCTGGGGTGGAACGTAAAAGAGGATTAGAAGCAGGCTGTAACTCCACACTGCAGTTGAGCACAGGAAGTGGAGAACACTGTGTTCAACTGAAACTACAGCACGTTAGTAAACTTGGAGCATACTAGACACTAAGAACTGCATCATAGTACACCATCTTCGTTATGATGCTGTGCAGGATCTGGGAGCCTCCAGCCTTGAGACATGACTGCATCTTCACCTCTGCTATGTTAATCACAGCCTCCACCACTGGGATAGCATCTCATTACCTTTATAGAAGTGCACCATAGCATCTAGTATTGGACCCTTAAACCCCGTGACTGCATTACCGCTGTTCTATGAGAGCATTGCATCTCGCACCCACCAGCGTGGAGACACAGTCATATGGCCAGTGGGACATTACAGCATGGACAGGTGGAAAGAAAGAAGAGTTGTGTCATCCATGAATGTCCAGGAACCACACATCAGCCTTTTTTTCAGAATTAACAGGAAGAGATTTATTATTAAATGAATCAACAAGGAGAAGAGATGTTTGGGATATGTGTACGTGAGGGTGCTAACAATGGAACTGGCCCCATTACTCAGCTGAGCAGTAACTCACACAACTAGTCCCATTGACTTCAATTATTTATATGACTATAGCACCTAGAGGCGCCACCAAGATCAGGGCCTCGTGCTAGGCCTTTTACATACACATAGTGAGAGACAGTCCCAAGCCCAAAGACCTTACAGTCTAAATAGACAAAACAGACAAAGAATGGGAGAAACAGAAGCACAGAGAAGAAAAGTGACACACCTCTCCTGTCTCCTGGGCCAGTGCAATAGCTATTTGACCATACTGTTTCCCCTGGGGGTAATCATGAATAATAGCTCAGCATTGTGCACAAAGGGGTCACAATCTGGCCTAATGTTGGCTGAGTGGGAAGCAAAAGGAAAAATTGCTGTGATAGTGTCAGCAATCAGAGAAGTCCTTAGTAGGGACTTCAGCAGCAGGCAGTGTGTGCTAGTGGATGGAGCACTGGACTGGGAGTCAGGAGACCTGGTCTATTCCTGGCTCTGCTACTGCCCTGCTGGGTGACCTTGGGCAAGTTACTTCATCTCCGTGCCTCAGTTTCACCATCTGTAAAAGGGGGATAATGATTCTGACCTTTGTAAAGTGCTTTGAGATCTGCTGCTGAAAAGCTCTAGGTATTATTAGTATTATTACTAGGAATGTTTACACAATTACAATATACAAGGACCTTCCCCCAAGGAAGAGTGCACAACACCCGTCCTTGAACATGCTGGGTGTTGGCCAGTCAATAATCAAAGCCAGGTGTGTGGATCTCCTCCCTGGAATAATATTAATCAATGCCACGCCAGATTGATGTGATGGTCACTGCAAAGTATGTGCCTATTTACCTTGGCTCCCAGCAGCCACTTGCTGAATGTGAGCATGTCTGCATTTAATGAGAAAATGCAAGCTTATATTGCCTGCCACTCAGCAAAGAGACAAGTCATGGGCAGAGAATATTCCTAAAGAAAAACTTCCCTTGGCTGAGTTTTGGTGAGAATGTTTCATAACAGTAATAAATGTACACAGAGCTTTTTGTTTTCAAAGTGATTCACAAACCTCAACTAATGATTTAATTAAATTCAAGGCTATTATAAATTGCAGTATAGTAGTATCTAGAGGCCCCAACTGAGATCAGAGTTCTGCTAACACTGAGCACTTTTGAAAATCCCATGTAAATTTCCAAACATCAGGCAGGCAGAACAAAGAACGGACTCTATTCAGTGCTGAAGAAAGGCATTTTAGAATCCTGAGCACACATTTGTCTGAACTAAAATTACTCCAAAGCAGCCATTAGAAAGTACTTTAATTAATTTTGTTTTAACTTCAGTGAAAAAACTCTTTAATTTAAATATTCCCCTGCAGTTACAGCGACCCTAACCGGCTGCTAGTGCTGTGAATTAGAAAGTGAAAACTGTAAACAAAAGTGAAAGTAACCTGTGCAGTTATGTCCCTCCAAGCTTCATGAAATGCAAAAAGAGAATCCATAAAAATGGTGCAAAGCAAATTAGATTTTTAATGGTCTTGCACTTTTAATAATCCAATATGGTGTGTTCAGTACCCCAGGTAAAGAACATTGGGTTTCTAATTGTGTGCATTTCCCCCCTGAAATCTGTGTGTAAACTGTCAGATTAGAAATATATTCCCATTCACACTTTCTATAGTGCAGGAATTTCTACTGCCTTTGCTGCATAATAGACGTCTATAGAGATGCCCAAATTTCTGGACTGTGGCTCAGAGCACGCACCCAGACGAGGGAACAAAAACGCCACGTACACCCCTATGCCTAAGGCAGCAAGATACTGGGTCCAGGTACTGTAGAGATATGTTTATGAAAGATTGTGATTTGGAGATGCTCTCTCATAAGGGAGAGTGTTGTGAGTGTGGGAATTTGGAGATGTACCTAGGGAGGGTGGCGGGGACCACATGGCTGTGGGCCGCAGCTCACTACAGAAGCTCTCCAGTTTGTTTTATTAAAGTTTTATTCCTTTCTCATTCACTGGCTTGTTAGTTAATGAACCCCAAGATTGTTACAGGCATGTAGTAGTAAGCAAGGTTATTTGCCTGCGTACTCCCTCTGTGGAGCAAGTGAGCAAGAAAGGGTGAGGAACAAGCATAACCTTGGCTCCAACTCCCTACTCATTGAGCCAGCTTGGGGTAAGTAGGACTTTACTGACGGTAACGTAAATTCCTACTCCAGGAGAGCAAGAAGGAAGCTTTGGGACTCAAAGGGGAGTCTCTGAGGCAAAATGGCTCCTGGGGCTACTCCCTGGTTGATGCAGCTTTGGCCTCACCCCTTGCTCAGGGCTGTGTGCTTGAGTTACAATCTAACCCTAGGAATATACAAGTTGTGGGACAATAAGCTGGTTCCTCCTATACACATGGAACAAATGGATCTTTGGCATGTGCCACGCCCTCGAGATAGCTACGGCAAACAAACAGTGATAACTCTCCGCTGGCATCCGGAACAGAGCGTCAGGAAAAATGTCCCACTGCACTGAATGATGTAGATTTTATCAAATTCATAGTATCCAGTTCACGCACATACAAATGCACAAACAGGCACACACAAATGCCAGCATGCACAAGGACAGGCATGTGATCAGAGACTCAGAGATACTTACTCTAGATGTAAACATGCATCCACACGGACCTATACACGTATGCACATATTGTATATACTGAATGTACACATACAGACATGCATATAGTAAAAATAGACACTTAACTACTGTCACACAAGCACATATCAATATAGACATACACTTACAAATACATTCACACATGTAATGGATAGCTACAAATGCACACACACATGCTCTATACATACACACACACACAGGGCCTGGTTCTCATTTATATTGTGGCCCGTTTATATTGCTCTGGCAGCAAAGAGGGGCCGTAAAGTCGGAGTACATTACACCACTGCCAGAGTGGTTTAAAAGGGCCTGCGTGTACATGAGAATCAGGCTCATGGTCTGCATCTATGCACTGCTACGTTCACCAGGCAGACTGTCTAACTGTTTATTGGCAGGAGCCTTAGAAATGGGAAGGAGGGAAGGAAAACCCATGCGCAAATGGCTGGGGCTCAACGGTAGAAAACAATAAAGTAAGAAAAGGGAAAGACCACAGATACTTCTGTATCATCTTTCACCAGATCTCAAAGCATGACATAAAATTAGCTCTAGGACACTTCTTTGAGGGAGCTAAAGGATCTCATCCTCCACCTCTGGGGTGGAAATACGGCAGCTGCTAAACAGCACACAACAACACTACCAGGGCCGGCTCCAGGCACCAGCCGAGCAAGCTGGTGCTTGGGGCGGCAGCTTGTAGGAGGCGGCATTCCTCCCAGTCCTAGGGCGGCACGGCTGCTTTTGTTGTTGTTGTTGTTGTTGTTGTTCAACTCCGGCCGCCCTGTAGGGGGCGGCGGAGCGGAGGACGAGAGCGCCCTGCAGCAAGCCCGACAGGGCAGCCCGCGTCTTTCCCTCCCAGCCGACCCTCCCGGCAGGGGGCACGGTGGGAGGGGCCGCGTGGCAGCGCCCCGCTGAAGCCCTGGCCACCCCCCTTCTCTCTCTCCCCGCTCCTTCCCACTCCCCCCCTAGCCGGGGCACATCTGCAGGGAAGGGAGTCCCCCTGCACCCGCGCTCCGGCCACGCCGCAGGGTTTGTTTTTTGGTTTTTTTTTGCTTTGCTGTTCCGGCCGCCGCGGTGTTTTGGTTTTGTTTTTTCGCTTTTTTTTTTGCTTGGGGCGGCCAGAAGCCAGAGCCAGCCCTGAACACTACACAACAGTTTAGGATAGGAGGTGAAGAACAATGTATCCAACTGAAACCGCAAGGGGATTTGATAAGGACAGCAGGGACTAACACCCCTGCTCATTCTAAAAGTGCCACAGAAGTTTTAATGCGTTGGCTGCAGGACAGTACTGAGATTCAGGGGAAGGGCTGTGTGGGAAGCTTGCTGGCTCCCCTGTTATCCTTTTTCACCTTTCCTTCTCTAGCACCCAACTCCTCCAGGCCCGGGACAGCTTTCTTCTGAGAAGCACACTTCATCTGCCATGAATGCAACATTTATGCCTGGCTACACACCCTCGAGTGACGTTCAGCCCGAGAATGGGTGTGCGCCTGTCGCAGATTAATGTGTGGGTGTGTGTACACACAAAGGTGGGGACCAGGTGTCCGCAGCAGCTCTTTCCCACTGCCTGTTAATTGCCTGGCAACGCTCCTGCTTTACTAGGTGTTGTTAAAGGTCAGAGATTAGTGTCCCAAGGCCACCTCCCCAGGAAGTCTCTCCAGGCACCTAATTACTTAACATTGCAGAAAATTGGTTTCTGGTGCTATTCTCCTCCCAACACCTTCTGTAACCCAAGGGCTCTATTAACATTATGGGCCAGTTCCTCCGCTGGTGTCAATTAGCATCACAGCACTGACATGAGTGGAGAGATGCTGACTTTTATGTACAGGGACAGCTCCTCAATTGGTGTCAGCCCATCAACATTCCCTTCGATGGTGCTCTGCTAATTAGCACAGCTGAGGGCCTGTCCCTATATATAGAAAGCCGGTGATGGGCTGTCTTGTGTTTGATAGCTAGGATACCAGGTTGATTTTCTGAGGCTTAACATCAATCAAAAACAGCTAGTCACATGTGGTCAATCTGTGTGTGTAATGGGGCAGGGATTAGCCCTGGTGCATTAGCAGAGCTGTTCAGCTTTCTCAATTTTCCCTCAAGCAGGAAGAACTGAGAAGCAAAACATTTTAGCTACCTTTTACTTCTCTGCTCCCTCTTTATGCTTCAAATCCCAGGGCCCCATTCTTTTTCCACTGCATCTGAGCAACTGCCACTGACTTTAGTCCCAGTTACTGCTACTAGGTGAAAGAAATATCCTGCCCCAGTATTTTCCACTGCAATACTCTTTCTGCAGGAGAAAGTTAGTACAGAGCTGGAGGGGTTCTGCTGTTCTGGTAGAGAGCAGGGATAAATCTCTGAGCTTTATAAGGCAGTCGCAGGCCCTTCCATCCTGGCTTGTTTGTGTGGGAGGATCTCTGGGGATGGGGGAAGCTGCTATCCAGTTGGAAGTGTTCACTTGAGCTACGGTTGTTCCAGTTTAGGTTGGTCATGTGGAAGACAGTGGTCACGGTGGAAGGAAGCAGAAAGCTGTGCAATATGGATCACTGGTGGTGGTGCCAGAGCTTTTTATACCTAGGCCATCTTGGTAGATTGTAGGTTCACATTAGGGGGGTCTTTCACATCCATTAATATAACAAGGGCGGACCCACAAGAAGTGCAGGTGCAGTTAGCTCTGAGATTTTGATGGGGAGGGACTGCTCTCCCCCCAACAAAGTTGAGTTCCAAAGAGATCTAGAGATTGGATGGTGCAATATTGGTATTGGTGCAAATACATACTAAACCAGATCCTCAGCTGGTGTAAATCAGTAGCTTTTCAATGGACCTCCAGGGAGCTATGCTGATTTACATCAGCTGAGGGGCTGGCCCAGGGTAAATATCTGATACCCTATCCAGTCAAGTGAACAAGTAGGAGCGAGCAAACATCAGCCCATCAAGGAAGATTCTTTTCCCCAAAAACTACACAAGCAAATAAATACTTAAAGATAGTTTTTGACTGTCTAGTAACTAAAGATGAGTGAATACTGCAAAATATTTTCTGCCAATATTTTCTCAACTATTTGCACTCATTTCAGCTAACGCTGCAGGCTTTTCTGTGTTTATTTTCCATGAATAGTCTAACAAATGAGTTTCCTGGGTGGTCTTGCATTTAAGGCACTGGATGGCGACCCAGGATATCTTGGTTCAATTCACCTCTCTGCCACAGACCTCCTGTGTGACCTTGAGCAAGTCATTCAATCTCTCTCAGTCTCAGGTCCCAATCTGTAACAGAGACAATCATTCTCTCTTTCTCCCACATGTTGTCTGACTTGTCTATTTGATTGTAAGCTCTTTGGCACAGGGTCTGTCTCGTATGTACTTGTACAACACCTACCTTTATGGGGTCTCTATCTCAGAGCTACTGTAATACAAATAATTAACAATTATGATCCTGGCAAAGTTTCTGGTGAAACGAAATGTTAAGCAAAAAATTGAAGAATATTTACTGAAATCAAACTAAGAATTCACTGTCATGTGCATTTGTACAATACAATCCGAGCATAGGCATAGTATGATTCCTATATTTGGGAGGGCAGGGGGCTTACTACTATTAATAATAGGTATAGGTCTAACTTCCAGATTTACCGATTTAGTGGTATTTAAATTACAGTGTACTTAATGAGTGAGTCAGGGCGGAGATGGCACTCTCTCCCCAAGCTCCGCTGTGTGGGGCTGGCCAGCCCGAGCAGCCCTGCCGTGCGGGGCTGGCCTGAGCCATCTGGCGTCGCCGCTCACCCCCCACCCCCAACGTTCTTCCGTGCCCCCCCTACAGAGGGCTCGCCCCACAGTTTGAAAACCTCTGGTATACAGTTTGGGGGGCAACACCTCTACATGCCCCCCCCCCAATCTCAGCCCATGAATCTGAGCAGGTAACAGGAAAGTACCATGTGTCCAGTCCGAGAAGAATGAATTTGAAGATTGAACGCTTGCAATAAAACTGCTCATGACCAGACTCCAGAATAAGAATTCTTTGGAGACATTATTCAATGAATAACTTTGGTAACAAATAAACTGGAGAAAATCACAATTTGTTTGTGGAGCATTCACAAACAGAAAAAAATCAGAGAATTATGTGGCATAAATGCTTCATTAGGCATTAATGGCCAAGTTGTACTAGTAACTAAAGAGTATCTGTTGGATTTTCTCTGATTTGAACAGGTTGCTTCCTGCCATGATATAATGGAGTAGATCCCATTGCAAGACTAGCAAATAGAAGCCCCCTATGGGTTTTCATTCTCCATAGACAGGCCCCGAACCTTCTGCACCTTCCAGCTGATTGGTGCTGCTCTGGCGGTTCAAAGCAGCCCTAAAGCTGGCTTAACTGGTTACTTGAAGACTTCTCTTGTCCACAGGGGATCTTCAGGGGGCAAATTGCCATAACAATTCGTACACTGCCCCCACTTCTGGTCATGTAGAAAAGGGGGCATAGTCCTGGTGTCCCTATCCCACAGTGATCCCCAGGTGCTGGAATGGCCCCTTAGCACCATGGGTAGATGGTGTAAATCAAAGCAACCTTCAGACTGCTGTAGCTTGCTCTTATGGACGCCTTCACCCACTTCCACGCTCCCTGAGTTGTGCTGTGTGTATTATGGGCCCACCCAAGGATCTGGCCCAGAATCTTTGCTTTCAATGGCCAGATTGTCAGCTGGTGAAAAATGGGGTAGTTCTAATCTGTAGCTATGCTGATTTATGCCTGGGCAGGATCTGGCCCCATGATATATAAAATATGCAGTGACACATAAAAGGTCATGTCATAGCACATATTTCTGAAATCTTTCCTCAAATGGCCAACTTTATACTAGACTTTATACAACTTCCCTCGATAGTTTGCATAGAAGTCAAGCGTGGAACTGATTTCCTTTCCCCAAATCTCCTCTCCCCTCAACCCCATCAGGCAGTATGCTGCATGCTAGATAGCTATTGGCCTGCCAGTCAGCGAGATGGCTGCATTTCAACAGAGCTGTATGTATATTGTCTGTAAAGAACTTTGGGTCCCATCAAGATGGAAGGTGCTACACCATCGTTGTACAACAGTACTATTTGCTTTGCAGTGCATTTGTTCGGAGACAGAATAAATATACAGGAAATACCTTTATTCTGACCACCAAAGTTGGACAATGAACAATTCTGCTTATTCTGTGGGTGACTGCAGTAAACAATAGAGCTGGAACTAGCAAAAATCCATACTTGCCCACTAGCCTTTGAACGCTTAACATTCTGCAGACAAGCCCCTCCAGCCATCCCCTAATGGGCAGGAAATGAATGCTGTGCACAAGAATGAATATACCGAAGCCACGGGGCACTAAGCTGATTGTACAGAATAAAGCTTGGCTTCGTTCTGGGATTTCCCAGGAGAGAGATACTCATTATCACTGAGGGAGATACATCTGAGCTTGAGGGCAGACTGGGATCTAGGTTACAGCTCCTATAGAAGTCAATGGGGTTGCACACAGAGTGGAATTTGGCCAGTCATTTTGTATCAGATAAGCAGGTAGGGGCTATATAAGGGGAAGGAAACCACTTACCTCTTTGTTTCCAGCCTCCCTTTTTCCCACCTTAGCAGCAGCTGAGCCCTTCTCCTGGGTATATTGATTCTTCTCCCTACCTCGGAATCTGAAAAGGACCCATTGTTGTGGGGCCCATTAGCCCTCAGCTCAGCACACGGAGCTGGTGGCACACAGCAGGGATCACGGTGTCTCTGTACAGTGCAGCCCAAACAGGAAATTCTTCTTTGCGAGCTGAGAAACCAGACCGATTGGAAAGGCTCTAGGAAGCCCCACCTCAGGCATTAACCTATTCACCTGCACACAAAAAAAGCCACTGAGGGAACTCCCAGTGGGACCAGGAAGCAAAATCAAGAGACTCTCTCTGCCTGGGGACAAGCTAACAGGCTGAAGAAACTGGAGGCAACAGGTATTGTTACTCTGCTGCTTGTTTGCAGCAGGGGGACAGCAACCTCTGAAGTGGGAAGCTTAATTAAATTTGGTGTTAATGATCTTCCTTATTTTGACCCACCTCAGCACACCTGACACTCCCACCTTCTGTTAAAGCCACTTGCTATAGGCTTCTCCTCACTGGGGAAGTTTGGGGCAGGAGTCATTAGTAGCTACCCCACAGCCAGCGTTTCTACACCACTGTCTACAACAGGGGTGGGCAAACTACGGCCTGCGGGCCGGATGCGGCCCGCCAGCCATTTTAATCCATCCCTCAAGCTCCCACTAAGGAGCGGGGTCTGAAACTTGCCCCACTCCGGCGCTCCAGTCGGGGAGCAGGGTCGGAGGGCGCTCCGCACGGCTCCCAGAAGCAGCGGCATGTCTCCCCTACAGCTCCTATGCTTGGGGCAGCCAGGGGGCTCCGCTCCACACGCTGCCCCTGCCCCTAGTGCCACCCCCACAGCTCCCATTGTCTGGGAACCACAGCCAATGGGAGCTGCAAGGGCGGCACCTGCGGACAGTGCAACAGGGCTGCCTGGCTGCAGCTCCGCATAGGAGCTGGAGTGGGGGACATACTGCTGCTTCTGGAAGCCGCTTGAGGTAAGCGCCACCCGGAGCCTGCATCCCTGAGCCACCCCCCCCCACACACACACATCCTAACCCCTTGCCCCAGCTCTGATCCCCCTCACGCCCTCCGAACCCCTCGGTCCCAGCTCGGAGCACCCTCCTGCACCCCGAACCCTTAATCCCCAGCCCCACCCCAGAGTCCACATGCCCAGCCAGAGCCCTCTTCCCCCTGCCTTGCCCCAATCCCCTGCCCCAGC
>NW_020664522.1:3168613-3236298 GCF_002925995.2 Terrapene triunguis | reverse complement strand
AAGGAGTGTTGTGCAGAGGCCTAGTTAACAACACTCCAAATCAGGTTGTTAGATAAAATTGTTATTAAAGTTGGAGGCAAATCAAATGGTACAAACTGGATTGTTGAAAAGAACCATGATGAAGGGTCTGCAAAGCTCCGGGGAAAGTCACAGGTTAGCATAATAATAACATGAAAGATTAGAGAAATGGGAGGAAATAAATGCTGGTGGTTAAATTGCCATAATGAGTTTGATTGGTTAATTTTAATGGGAGGTGGTTGCCTCCCCTTGTTGGACATTGTTGACTGAGGAATAACTGAACTCTTGGACTTGAAGGAGCAAGCTTCACTCTCATAGCTGCTGCCACTCCACTGTCTCCTGGGATCCACCATGACACCACTGAGCCATCATCATCCTGATCCTGAAAGACATCCTGACCAGACAGAGGGAACCCAATGACATCACCACTTCCACCATCTTCAGCTAAATCCTGAACAAAAGGGGAGAGAAGAGACCAGCAAAGAAAGAAAACGTCTCTGGTGAGACTTGGCTTCCTGCTGTCACTCCTTCCCCCATGTGTCATTTTCCTTCCCACTTTATTTCTCCTCTTTCCTGTCTCTCTCCGTTTGTCTCCTGTCTAATAAGAATGTGGCTTAGCTGTCCAAGACAGCTCCACCTTTTGCAACACTGGTTAGGGTCGGCGAGTTGTATGGGCCCATGTGCCCGGGCTCCAGGAATATTCAGGGCCCAGGGGCCTGGCTCCACCAATGCTCTCCCCCAGCCCTGCCTGCCACCCCCGCGTGCCTTCCCCGGATCCTGGAGTGTCCCTGCCTCAAGCGGGCGGCTGCCCTGCCATTCCACGCTGTGCTCCCTCGCTGCCACCGCCGGCCGCTGCTGCCTACAACACAAGAGCGGCAGCAGGCTGAGGCGGCTGCTGCACCCGCGGAGAGGAGGAGGCAACCACATGATTGGCAGCCCTCCCCTCCCCTTGCACCCACCGGGAGGTGACACCAAGGGGGCTTCTGAGAGACGGAGTCTGGACCTCACCTGAGCAGCTGCTGGGACTTAGGTGAGTGTCCGACCATGTGATCCGTGCCTTCCCACCCGCAGCCAGCACTCCTGCCCCATGCTGGGGCAGGGGCAGCCCCATCCCCCGTGAGGCTATGGTGAGGGGCAGCAGACTGCAGCAGGAGAGGAGGCCACATGTGATGGCAGCCCTCTCCCCCCAGGCACCCACCCACCACAGGGAGGTGAGGGGGCTTCCTGGACCTCAGAGGGGCCTGGCCCCTAGGAGCATGTGCAGTGATGGTGCCAGGTGAGTGTGCTGCCGGGGGCCCCCCTCCCCCGGAGCTCGCTGCTGAAGGGGGAGAGAGGGCTGGGGGGACTGTGGAGTCCTCCTCTCTGGCCCTAGCCCTGGGGCAGCCTGCCTGTACTCCAAACTCCTCATCCCCAACCCTGCTCCACCTCAGAGCCTGCACCCCCAGCCAGAGCCCTCACCCCCCCAGCCCTGAGCCCCCTCCTGCACCAGGAACCCCTCATCCCCAGCTCCACCCCGCAGCCCTCACCCCCCCCGCACGCCAACCCTCTGGCCTAGCCCTGAGCCCCCTCCCACATCCCAAACCCCTCATCCCCAACCCCACCCCAGAGCCAGCACCCCCCAGCCACAGCCCTCACCCCCCCACCACCCAAATTGTGCAATATAGGGAAACTGTTAAACTCTTACTGTTTCCAGTCCATTTTTACATTATTTTAAAAAACATATATCAGCTTACAAGGCAGGTGGGGGGTAGAGGGGCGGGACTTCGACCCGTTCTGGGCACCACCAAAAATTATACAAACCTGCCTCCTCTGACACTGCTGTGATCCAGTGACCGGACAGGTAGCTAAAAACACCACCTTCAACAGCCCAACGCTGGTACGAGTTAGCTAGGTCTAGGAGTGGCTGATCAGAGTGTGCTGGGCTTGTGTTGCCCCAACTGGGAAGCTGCAAGGTAACATCAGCACCCGAGACAGAAGCTGCATTTTCTCTTGTCTTTTGTGTTTGTTTTTCCTGAAAGAAAACAGGATCAGACAGCAACAAGTATACCACATGCAGTTTGAGACCATCTAAACTAACTTTTTCTCTTTCCCCTCGCCCAAAGAAGGAGAGTGAATGCCATCTTTAATGCCATCGGAAAGTGTCAGACAAGACTTTCCCCTATATAGAGCGACAAGGTGGGTGAAGTAATATTTTTTATTGGACCAACTTCCGTTGGTGAGAGAGACAGATAAAGGGAATGGGAACAAAGAATATTGTTACAATGAAAGCCTGTTTTAACACTTAATATTTTAAATGGTTTAACTGTTTTTCTCTCTTTTTCTGTCTCTTTAATAAAAGGTTAAAATGATTTGAATGGTGATTGTTACAACAGGAGTAAGCCAGTGATAACTAGAGCTGGAAGAATTAGTTTCAGCGAATAAATTTTCCACAAAATGCATTTTGGGGGGCATCAAAACTATTCGCGAATGAAGGTCAAATTCAGTAAATAGCTGCTGCCAAAAAAAATTTTTTTTTCATAAAAAGTCCAGTTGGTTTCAAACATTTCAAAATGTAACATTTCAAGTTTTCGTTTTGAAATGACGTTTAATTTCAAACTTTAGCTAGATATTTTTTTACAAAGTGTGAAAAACACCTGAAATGTAAACAAAACAACACCCCCCCAAAATCTCATTTCATTCCAATGTTTCATTTCAGATGGTTTTCAGTCTTTAATGATTGTTTGTTTGTTTGTTTGTTTCATTTTGGTGAGAAAAAAAAATCAGTTTCAGTTCAAAACTACCCAAATTCTTTTTTCATATTTTTCGGTCCAGTCCCAGAACTGAAAAATCAGTTGTTCACTCAGCTCTTGACAGAGAAGCCACATTTAACTATTTAATGTTGTTACAGTGAACAAGGTTTTCATTAACATCTCAACTCTGGCTTGGCATGACACACCCTCGTATTAACACAACTTCCTCTTATCCCTTCCCCACCAAACAATTCCATTATCACAAAAGGGTGTGCTGCGGCAGGGCGCTATCCCCTCTCTCTACTGACACCTGTGCTATAAAGAGGTAAGCTTCAGAAGGAAGTGTAAAATCGCCTCATGTGCTGCAGGACAGGCTGTGCAATGCCACACTACTGCCCATCCACACACAGAGATGTGAACTAGCTTCAGAGCATGAGACAGAGAATACAGCCAGGCTAGATTAACACACTACTGCTGGTGCTGTAATAAATTACCCTAAAACCTACCTGTGTCATCACTGAAATATTACATGGGACTAGATTTGGAAAAAATGGAGTGCTGGAAAACCCGACCTGACTGCAAATCTCTGGTGAAAGGGATGCTGACTCCAACAGGAGACAGGCACAATAAAAACAGCTGCAGTACACGCTATGTGACTGTGACACGTAAATCTTCCACTTGCCCTAAAACTCCTGGAGAATGCTAAGGGAGATCTGAGGAAAGGCTCAGAAAGCAATCTGAGCTGCATACAAGGGCCATGGAGTGAGTCAAATGGAAAAAAAGCAAAGCCCAGTTATTGATGGTGCAATAACACTAGCACTGCAGCTATACAGTGCATTTCATACCGAGTATGATTAAGGGGAAGAAAGCTCTGAAGAAGTAACCAATAAGTTCAAAGATCATTGTACCCTGGCAAAAAATCGTACCAATTAAAGACGTATTTTTTGCTTAAGGAGCAAAATGGGGAGCAGAAAGCAGAGGAGACTTAAAGATAAAGAACCAGAGCCTGATTCTCCATAACACTAAAGCCCCTTTATGCCACTCTGGCAGCTTAAAGGGGTCTTAAAAGTTGCAGAAATGGCCCCCTGAGAATACCTCTGTGCAAAGGGCCTCTCCTGGGACTTGCATAAGGACTCAACTCTGGTCCTGCTCCCAGCCCCTGGTGCAGGGGGTGGAGTGGGGGTGTGATCAGAATGCACTGAATTTAGGGCTATGGGATGCAACACAAAGTCTAACTTAGAGCAGCCCTGAGGCTTCCGTAACTGATACAGGGAAACAGGCAGGCCCCTGCACAGTCCCAGAATATGAGGAGCACAAAGGCAGCTTTAAAATCTTCTTTACCCCTGCCCTTCTTTACTCCAAACACAGGGATTCAGGAAAGGAGCATCAGGCCCACAGTATTTGAATCTGGCATATTAGAAGACTGTCTCAGTATCGGTCAACTAGCTTTAGGGTGCAGCAATGAAGGGCTACTTAAGGGGGTGGACATGACGTGTGAAAAGGCAATATTCATAAACCAAGAACCAGAACAAACAGATGTATAGACAAACATAGCATGTGACTGTGTAAACATTCTAACTATAGACCTACCTCTGAGCACAACACAAACGACTGAATGCTCCTGCCCCCATGAGGTAGGGAAATGTTACCACTCTCCCCATTTTACAGATGGGGAACTGAGGTAGAGGACGATCAAATGACTCACCTGAAGTGACACAGGAAGCTTGTAGCAGAGCCAAGTATTGAACTCAGATCTCCTCTATCATAGCCTCACCCCTTCACCACACAATTAACCGCCCTGTGGAAGTGCATAAGAGCTTACAAAAAATAACATGGCAAAGGATTCAACATGCCAAACAAAGAGTGATGTCACAGTGATGTGGGAGCTGGCAGGAGTATAGAACACGCCCAGCATTTGGACATGGAAACTGTAATAAAACCAACCCCTTTTCAGGGTGCTTGGTGAGCTAAAGGTAGAACCTGAGGATTCCTCCAGTGAAGGGGGGAGCTATTCATAAAAACAATAATGAAAGATGCTATGAACTCAAAAACGGTGGCTAATAAACATATGCCCAAGTGGTTCACACATGACATGCAGAGCCAGAGTCCCAGCCGATGTACATAGGCACAGCTTCATTGGTTGCCCTGGAGTTATGCTGATTTCAGAGGAGGAGGTGGCCCCTGAAACAGACACAGATGCAAGTAATAATAGAAACTGAGAAAGGGCTATTCAATGAAAGAATCAAAATTTATATGTGAGCCTGAAACCCGAGCGTATGTCTTTACACAGCAGGGCGGCCCAGAGGGGGGGCAAGTGGGGCAATTTGCCCCGGGCCCCGCAGGGGCCCCCACGAGAATATAGTATTCTATAGTATTGCAACTTTTTTTTATGGAAGGGGCCCCCGAAATTGCTTTGCCCCAGGCCCCCTGAATCCTCTGGGCGGCCCTGTTACACAGCTGTGTACTGCCTGAAAACAGCCCAGTCAGACAGCCTGAAACAAAAGGGTTAAAAAACCTACTGACACAGGAAGGCAATTTCACCCAATTGTTTTATCTGCTCCACCCTCTGATGAAGACATAAGCACTTCCGCATAGCTGCCAGCTTTCTCAAGGCCATCTGTGCATCGGAGTCTGATCTGCAATATCCTGGGACACAGAGCTGGTCTGCTTCTGTGCAGCAGAGAACACCGTGTGTCATGCCAATGGCATGGCAGGATAAAAGGCTTTTACTTTATTTTTCAAAAGGAAAATGTTTTAAAAACTCAAATAGACTCTTTTAGCAGGTCAGCTGAAGAGATTAGCTACCTCAGAGTAACAGAACAATGCATCAACTGGAGTCTAGTTCTTGTATACATTTCAGAAAAAGAGTCAATAATGATACTTAGCACTAATTATGGCACCTGGGCCTTGATCTAGCAAAGCACTCAAACATCTGCTTAACTTTAAGCACGTGGGTAGACCCCATTGACTTCAAGATGCTTCAACACATGCTTTGCTGGACAGGAGGTTTAAACCTCCAACAGCAGGGGTGGTAGGAAGAGTGTTTTTATCCCCTTTTTAAAACATTAAAAATAATCGTGGGAAATGTTAAAATCTTCACGTAATGAACAGACAATTTTTCTTGGCATCCTAGTCATATTCTGTGTTAGCCCCTTTGCCTGAGTAATCAACAAACTCACCGTTTCTCTCTGTGTGTGTGTGTGTGTGTGTATAGATATATATATATATAGTAAATTACTTGTATTCTTGGGTAGGTGTGTGTATATATATGTGTGTATTTATTGGTCTAAATTATGACAGGTCCATTTTCAAGGGCCATGAAATGAAAGAGCTGAGAGTGAGTTACAAATAGCTCTGAATCTAAAAACAGAAGGAATTGCAGGAATGACCAAACATACCACTGAACAGTAACAGAGCAGCCCTGTTGCACTCTGATTCTGAGATTATCACTGCCTTTTCGTTAGTAGCTGCCTGCGCCCAGAACCTGTAATTACCAGAGGAGTGTCCTGGGATCCACCCTAAAGACTAAAACCTCTCCCCACAACCTGGCAGCCTGCCATGCTGCGCAGGCTGGGAAATGAAGTCTAACCCTTCCTGTTTGCATTGCAGAGAGGATGCCTGGCTGCAGAGATGACTACGAATCCCAATATGCTGCGTGGCTTCTCTGAGCATGGGCACTGCCACATTCTTTTCTGCTTCCTGCCAGGGGATGGGAAATATAAAAAGTGAGGCAGTATCTTTTTTTAAAAATTGGATGCTGCTGCCACTGCTGTGACAAGCTGCACTGGAGAGTGGAGGAAGCACACACAGTGAGTTTGGCTTGTATGTGTCTATAGACAGCTCTTGTATGTTGTCCTGAGGGCAGTCTGTAAGAAAGATGCTTTTTCCCAAGTAAGAGTGAATTAGTTTTCAAGCTGGTCTGTGTGTGTGTGTGTGTGTGTGTGTTTGTGTGTGTGTGCAGGGGTGCTGGAACTTGGGGTGCTGGGGCTGTGGCTTGAAGTGGTTTCCATCATATACAGGGAGGGGGTTTACAGCTTTGTTCAATGTCTTTCACCACCCCTGCTATAAAAATTGTTCCAATGCCCCTGTGTGTGTGTAGTAGGACAGGAACATGGAAATTAAGCAAACTTGGTTTTATGCAGGAGAACAATCAGACCAAGGATGGTAGGGGGGCAGAGGCAAAGTCCAGCATCACTTGCAAGAACAAAGAAACATCACAGACGCTAAGGGTATGCCTACACTGCAGCCGTTACAGTGGCACAGCTAGGGTGCTGCAGCTGTGTCACGGTGATATAGACACTTCCAACATTGATGGAAAGGATTTTACATTGACCTAGCTGTGTCTACAATGAGGGGTAGGTCGACCTAACTATGTTGTACAGAGCACAATATTTTTCACAGCCCTGAGCTATGTAGTTAGGTCAATCTAATTTTTAAGTGTAGACTTGGCCTAAAGGGCCCTACTGTTGCTTCAGTTCAGCTGCTGGAAGGGAAACATGGATCTGTTTCTTCTGGTTCATTTCTCTTTCCATTTCAGCTGATGTGGTTAGACCCAAGTTGCCTGCTTGGGTGAAGCTCTGTGGTGGGAAACCTCTCTTGCTGCTACATGTTTATAACAATATTCCTTCTACATTATAATGGGAGGGTTGATTTAATTCCCCAGCAAATGCATGTGTGCGCACGGACAAATCCAACTTCTCATGGGCATCTCCCTCCAGCATTCAGCAGCCTCCCATGCTATTGTAACATCAAAAATGGCAGCTCTTGCCTATGTGCCTTGTACCAATCCATGGTGTTCACATAAAACACTGGGTTTCAGTGGCTGTTTACATTAGGGTGACCAGACAGCAAGTGTGCAAAATCTGAACAGGGAGTGAGAGGTAATAGGAGCCTATATAAGAAAAAGCCCCAAATATCGGGACTGTCCCTATAAAATTGGAACATCTGGCACCCTAGTTTACATGCGGCATAGAGAATAGGATTCACCGCCTTTGGCTTCAGCCCAGGTTTCTCCTCCAAGAGCTGTGAGAGCTGGAGCTATTTGATATATCCCTATGCTGGTCTGCTGTATCCCATCTATTAGAGGACAGTGGTACTCAGACACACAATTCATGATCAACATGAGAGCCAACCCAATGGGTTATGTGCACCCTCCAGCATCCGCAGTACCTGAGAGAATGTACCGTTCTGGTTAAGCTAGAGCAGTGGTTCTCAAGGATGGGTACATGTACCCATGGGGGTACGCAGAGGTCTTCCAGAGGGTACATCAACCCATCTAGATATTTGCCTAGTTTTACTACAGGCTACATAAAAAGCACTAGCGAAGTCAGTGCAAACTAAAATTTCATAGACAATGATTTGTTTATACTGCTCTGTATACTGTACACTGAAATGTAAGTACAATATTTATATTCTAATTGATTTATTTTATAATTCTGTGGTAAAAATGAGAAAGTCAGCAATTTTTCAGTAGTAGTGTGCTGTGACACTTTTGTGTTTTTATGTCTGATTTTGTGAATTTTTAAGTGAGAAGAAACTTGGGAGTACACACATAGGCGCAGGAACTAGAGGTGCAGGGTGTGCTGCAGCCCCCCCGGGCTCCCAGCTGCCAGCCCCGCACATAGGGTCCCGTCTGCTGCCTCTCACGCCCGGGATCTCGGCTGCTGGCCCCGCACACCCGGGGTCCTGGCTGACGCCCTGTGCACCCATGGCTCTGCTGCCAGCCCTGCGCCCAGGGGCCCGGCTGCCACCCGACGCCCGGGGTCCTGGCTGTCGCCCCGTGTGCCCAAGTCTCTGCTGCCACCCCGCGCCTGGGATCCAGGTTGCCGGCCCTGGGCCCGGGATCCCAGTTGCCACCCCATGCACGGGGCTTTACTCCCAGTCTCAGCTCTGTTGGCTGGACAGGGGTAAGGGGTCTGGCTTTCAGCACTCCCACTAATAAAAATGTTGCAGCGCCACTGGGTACACAAGACAAGTCTAAGTCTTGAAAAGGGTACAGTAGTCTGAAAAGGTTGAGAGCCACTGAGCTAGAGACTTTCTCCTGGACCACCATTGATTGTAGACCTAAATGTACCTCATACCTGGCGAGTTATTTTCTCTGACTCACCAGAGGGAGTTATAGAGGAATATGCACAGCTAGGGTGGAGCTCAAGCACTGAGTTGTGGTTATTTACAAGCAGGCATATATAACAACAACCCACAAACCACTTGGGTTGTACAGACCACTAAATTGAAATCCCAAAAATAATTGAAATCCCAAAAATATGCCACGATCTAAACCTCTGCAGTCTAGAGACACCATGTAACTAGCTGTGTATGCATGGCAACCATCCAAATTAACGAATCCACCACATTTGCCCCTTAAAATCTCCCTCTGCTTTGATACCTACAAAAAAACAAGAACAGCCAATTTAGACATCATTATTTTCTATGTATAGTTGGGATTATGTTTTCCAATGTGCATTACTTTGCTTTTATCAACATTGAATTTCATCTGCCATTTTGTTACCCAGTCACCCAGTTTTGAGAGATTCTTTTGTAGCTCTTTGCAGTCTGCCTGGGACTTAGCTATATTGAGTAGTTTTGTATCATCTGCAAACTTTGCCACCTCACTGTTTACCCCTTTTTCCAGATCATTTATGAATATGTTGAATAGTACTGGTCTCAGTACAGGCCTCTGGGAGACACCACTATTTACCTCTCTCCATTCTGAAAACTAAACATTTATTCCTACCCTTTCTTTCCTATATTTTAACCAGTTACCAATCCATGAGAGGACCTTCCCTCTTATCCCATGACAGCTTACTTTGCTTAAGCAATTTGCAGATGATACAAAATTACTAAAGATAGTTAAGACCCCGGCAGACTGCGAAGAGCTACAAAGGGATCTCTCAAAACTGGGTGACTGGACAACAAAATGGCAGATGAAATTTAATGTTGATAAATGCAAAGTAATGCACATTGGAAAGCACAATCCCAACTATACATATAAAAGGATGCGGTCTAAATTAGCTGTTACCACTCAAGAAAGAGATCTTGGAGTCATCTCTGAAAACATCCACTCAATGTGCAGAGGCAGTCAAAAAAACGAACAGAATGCTGGGAATAATTAAGAAAGGGATAGATAATAGGACAGAAAATATCATGTTGCCTCTATATAAATCCATGGGTATGCCCACATCTTAAATACTGTGTGCAGATGTGGTCGCCCCATCTCAAAAAAAGATATATTGGAATTGGAAAAGGTTCAGAAAAGGGCAACAAAAATGATTAGGGGTATGGAACAGCTTCCATATGAGGAGAGATTAATCAGACTGGGACTTTTCAGCTTGGAAAAAAGACAGCTAAGGGGAGATATGATTGAGATCTATAAAATCCTGACTGGTGTAGAGAAAGTAGATAAGATAGTGTTGTTTACTAATTCTAATAACACAAGAACTAGGGGTCACCAAATGAAATTAATAGGCAGCAGGTTTAAAACAAACAAATGGAAGTATTTCTTCACACAACGCACAGTCAACCTGTGGAACTCCTTGCCAGAGGATGTTGTGAAGTCCAAGACCATAACAGAGTTTAAAAAAGAACTAGATAAATTCATGGAGGATAAGTCAACCAATGGCTATTAGCCAGGATGGGCAGGAATGGTGTTCCTAGCCTCTGTTTCCCAGAAGCTGAGAATGAGTGACAGGGATGGATCACTTGATGATTACCTGTTCTGTTCATTCCCTCTGGGGCACCTGGCACGGGCCACTGTTGGAAGACAGGATACTGGGCTAGATGGACCCTTGGTCTGACCCAGTAGGGCCATTCTTATGTTAAGCCCCTTTGATGAGGGACCCTTTCAAAGGCTTTCTGAAAATCTAAGTACACAATATCCACTGGATCCCCCTTGTCCACATGCTTGTTGACCCCCTCAAAGAATTCTAATAGATTGGGGAGGCATGATTTCCCTTTACAAAGACCATGTTGACTCTTCCCCAACAAAATTATGCTCATCTAGGTGTCTAACAATTTTGTTCTTTGCTATATTGTAGTTTCAACCAGTTTGCCCAGTACTGAAGTCAGGCTTACTGGCCTGTAATTGCCGGGATCACCTCTGGAGCCCTTTTTAAAAATTGGCGTCACATTAGCTGTCCTCCAGTCATTGGTGCCCTTGCCCTTGCCTGGGTTCCTTGGTGCTACAGTAACACAAATAACAAATACCAACGATAATAATAACAACCCTGTTTAATGAATTGGATGCAAACTGTTTTTTGGACAACTCTATTCTGTTGCAGTACTCTTAGCTTTGGCAGGAGACCTATAAAATGAAACTCTTGCAGTGAAACATGTTTGCCTGGTGAAATCATAACAAGGTTACTTTTTAGTAATGAAAGTGCTGAATATTTTATGGTTGATTACAGCAAACAGTGCATCATGGGAGATCAAGTCCAGGTAGGCAGCCTAGCCCATGGAGGAGAATGAGAGTATGAGGCACCCAAACTACAACTCCCATGAGGCACCAAAATGGCATTTTAGAATCAAAATATTTTGGTTTTCAGTTGAAGTATTTTGGGTTTTGGCTGAATAGTGAAATTTTTTCAGTTTTCAGGTGTTTATTTTTTGATGAAAAATTGAAATTATCTTCAGAAAGCACATGCTTCTTCAAAAAAGTCTCCAGTCGAAAACCCAATTTTGCATCAAAAAATAGTTTCGTTGTAAAGTATTCAACCAGCCCTAGATAAGATCCATGGTTGAAAGACTGGTCCATTGAAGCCAATGGGAGTTTTACCAACTTACGTAGATCTATGATTTCACTCCATGTTTTTACTGTCTGTGTTCTGTACTGGTTCAGTAAATGGATGTGTTCTAATACAGACTTACCCCGATGTCTGATATAGATTTGCATGGTAAATAAAAAAAAAAAAAAAAGACTTTCAATTTAGGAAAGTAACAGATTAACAAGCTTAATTCATTTCCACAGATCTATGGACACCCTCCATGCCTACTGCACCAGCACCTTCCTCTTACTGAGAAAGAGGCAGAAAGATCCAGGGAACCAGAACCTTTGGTTCAATTTTTGTCCTGATTTATACCAGTGGAGATTGCAAGGAGTATTAATCAAAGCAGAATTTGTCTCTTAGCTGTTCAATGCATTTAGTCTAGTCTAGTCTCCCAACATGCCCCTGTCAGTTAGAGAACTATTATCCCCATTTTACAGATGGCAACTGAGGTAGAAGAAGATTTAAGGGACTTCCTCAGGGTCACACCTGGACTTTGTAGCAGAGCCAGGAACGGAACTCAGATCTCCTAAATCCCTTTCCAGTGCCTCCATCCCAGTCTATCTCAGAATATAAAGGCTTAGCCCTAAAAACACTATGCACAGAGGCCTGAAATGCAAAGGGTCCATTTTTTATTTTTATCACAACTTCTGTTGTTTGACTATTTTTAGTGACTAGTTCTATTCTAGTGCTAATTACTGGATTTCTGAAGCTAACCAACCCTTCATAAGTATCAGATCTGGCATTGGCTGAATAGGAGGCAATGTGGATGAATTTGGTAATGATCAGATTAGATTGAAATGGTTAGATCAGACATTTATTCTTTTGTAGGTGACCCATGCCTGCCGATAGTGGGGGAGGGCAGAGTGAGGGCAGTGGCTTCCGCAATGTGACTGATCATGCTCAGTCCATGTGAGCATGCCCAGTACAAGCCAAGCAGCAAATCTGGAGGGTGGGAGACGACCCTGCCCGCTCCTCTCCCCACGCGGCCTCTACTGCCATGCCACTTGTTGATTAAAATTTGAAAAGATTAAAACATCTCCTGAGTCTGAATTTGATCTAACATAGTAGTCAAAGTTTAATAATTTATTTTCTGTTGTTTGAGGTCGGAGATAGAAGATGGCAGAGGCTGAAAGCACAGTTATAAACACCAATGTGAAACAGGTAAGAAGTTATTTTTTAGACCACTTTGTATTTCATAGTTCAAGCGTTTATGTTCAGTGTGATATTCCTCTAACCCTTCTGCCCATCTAAGTTGGCAGCAACAAGGGCCGGATTCTGTATCTAGGGGTTCCGTTTCAATAACGCAATGCAAAACCGGCTCGAGCCCCCACCCAGTGACCTGGGACAATTACATACCACCCCCTGGGCACCTCTAAGAGGCAATACTTCCCCTCTCGCAAGCACGGAGTCTCAGTGTATCAGAAAATGTTTAATAACATGAGGTAAATGACATCAGCATTAAATTGGAAAAAACACCACAAACAGGATTCATAACACAAACCATGAGCAAAAGACCCACCCCAGCAAATTGGGCCGTGTCCTTTCCCTTTGGTTCTTGAATCCAGCAACCCAAAAATCACCCAGAGTCCCCAAAGTCCAACACCCCCAAAGTCTCTGTCCCTGATCAGTGCAGCCCCAGAGTAAAAGGGGGGCACACAGGGTGTTAAGGGGCACCTTACGTGATCTGAGGCCGACCGGCCGCCTCTCCGTGGGGTTCCGCCACAGCCTTCACCACGAGCCAATCCACTTCCTGCCATCTCACGAACTGCTATGCTCTATGAGCTGCTCCGCTCCGCTCACCAGCCTGTGAGCCGCTCCAGCCGTCCCCGCAAACGGCACCACTCACCGACCTGTGAGCCACTCCAGCCGTCCCCACAAACGGCTCCGCTCGCCATTCCTTGGGCCGCTCCAGCCGTCCCCACAAACAGCTCCGCGCCACTCACTGCTCCTCCAGCCATCCCCGCAAACTGCTCCGCCAGCCGCTTAGCAATATAGCTTTAGGCTCCCCCACTAGTTAACACAGCACTCGGTGATCTCCGCTCTTAGTAACTTTAGCTCTTTAGTGATTTCAGCTTGTAGTAGGGGAGCCCCAGTCCTGGTGCACCATTGGCCCAAAGTGAATTCAGCTTAGAAGCCTGTAACTAGACTCCTAATGGAATCAAAGTTAGCTCTGATATTCAACAGTGGAGAGAGGCAGTGGTGCAATTGGTGTTTCAGGCCCTCAAAGGCACCCGTACTATCAGGTACAAATATCTGTCCCTATCCTCTCTCCATTCACTGGGGGGGTTAGAACCCATGTCCCTTGTCTAGCGAGTGCTACTTAGGTGATGGTGAGACCCTCTGTCATAAAACAGTTTCATTATCCTTGATTCACATAATCAGGGTAACAACACTTTATTCCTCCTGCCCCAATAACAGAGAAACTGGGGATCCCACCCCATCCAAAGTAACCACTTTCAGTTGCTGTTGTCTCATGCCAGGCGGGTGGGTGTGCCTATGCAAACAAGATCAGCCCCTGGAGTTCTTTTCCACACTCGCCATAATTCACCACCAGATGGCAGGGTAGAGCTCATCCTGACTCTGCTTACATTCCAAAATCCACCAACAAAGAGAAACAAGATCTAGGGATCTGAGCACAGTACTGGGAGCTAGGAACTCCTGAAATCTACTTCTGATTTCAATTTTGGAGCTAAAATGTTCATGCCAGGGGAACTAAAGAATCCCTATTTTCAGGCACTTAGATAAAAGCAGCTTGGTTTTCAGAACTACTGAGCAGCTGCAGCTCCCAATGAAGTTATAGGAGCACTGTGTAGGGAAACATCACAGGATTGAACCACCGGTTATATAAAGAGACGGTGAGACTGATTCGTTTGGAAAAGCCTGCCTTTGCAGTGGCTGAAATGAAAATTCACAAGTGGTAGCATCCATGAAGAACATTATTGACTTTTTATTATTCTTGCAAGAGTGGTGACAAACTGGGGTGAAAAATGCCTGTGAAGGGAGGTGGGGCTGGTGAAGTTCAGTGAAGCTAATCTGTGTTGGCAGGAAACCGTGGATGGTGTCACCTCTGTTGGAATTTACAGCTCTGCACAGGTAGTGGAATGAGGCTATACTGTGTCCAGATCAGCCAAAATTATGGAGCAGCTGCCCAAAACTGTCGCAGACAGACAACAGTATACGCCATGCATGCTGCCAAGTTGGAAGGGCCGTGACCGCCAACCTTTGCCTGCCCTATCTTTTGTGACCTGAGGGGTTGAGAATGAACATCATAGACCCAGGGTGCATCTCTCTCCCTAGGTCCCTCTCTTCCCTGGATTAAGCAGGGCCAACAACAATCAAGTGTGTGTCATGCTATCCAAAGCTCACAGCTGCCATGGTGCGGTTTGAATCTCAGGTGTCATGCCTTAATTCATCCTGGTCAACGAATATATGTAACAAGTGAGCTGTTGGTAGAATAGGTGTCCTATCCCACATCTATTCCTGTCTGGTCTGACCCCAGTGTACAGCTCCGTTCATCCAGTAACTTCCACCTGAAACAAACTTTGTCCCAGCTGCTGTAATGTGTAAGATTTAAACACACTACCTAGGTTCTGAATGGGGGACTCCACTAACTGGGGAAGTGCGCTATCAGTGTCCACCCACCAGCTCGCAGACAACACCCACAGGTGAGGGAAGGTTTGTAGCACCACTGTGACACTGGTGGTGCTTTAAAGATAGGCTGGACGGAAGTGGTCAGTCACTGTGCCTGCTCAAGTCTTGGCACTGAACGGCCCCACTTCTGCAGAGATTGGCTGCCTGTGGTGGGGGGTGTGGGCAATTGCAAGGCTCACCCAGGTGGTTGTATTTAGGATCCCAGGAAGTGTGTGGGAGATGTTGTCAGAGCCTGCAGCTCCCACTGCTCCTTTGCAGCACCCTCTCCTGATTGATCATTGCCATCTCTTTCTTTAAATCCACCCCTCTCTTCTTTTTGGATCTCCCACTGCCCACCGCAGAAAGACCCAAATGAGGCGCTGGTCATCGCCGTGACAACCAGGGCCATCTTCAACCTGGAGGAGGAACATCAGCTGTTCCTGACAAAGGGCAAGGAAGAGTATGTGAAGTATCAGCAACTCAATGAGGATAAGCCCTTGGAGCAAGGTACAGCCTTCGCTTTCATTCAGGTGAGACGCCAGCAATGGCCCCCACTCTCATCAAGATGTGTGTGAAACTTAGTCCATGGCAAAGTTCAGCCTTCAGTTCCTTCAAGCCTTGTGCTCTTTGGCTGGGGCATCTCTCCCTGACGAAGGCAAAGAGTGGTGCCTGACTCATGGTGAGGTATGGCCTCTGCTTTCATCCAGGTGAGATGCTTCGGCCCAGATTCTCAAAGGTATTTAGGTGCCCACCTCCCATTAAAATCAGTGAGAGTTTTAGACACCTAAATACCTTTGAAGTTCTGGGCCTTTGCCCGTAGCCAGGTGAGATCTCGGCTCTTGTGAGGTCAAGATGCTTCCAGCCTTAGCTCTTATCAGTATAAGGTGTTATCTTTGCTGAGGTGCCTTCCTCAGACATGCATAGGAGTGTGACTCTTGGCCCTCATTTGGAACAATGAAATATACACGTGAGTTGTGTGTTGTTCTGTTTTGTGGAGGGATACATTGCGGACACATAAACCATCAGGCACCATTCCAAAACTGACGGTGGCCAACTTGGATAGCGCCACATCACTATGGTATTTTTAAAAATTATTTCGTGTTTAAAGCATAAATACCAGCCTTACTGCCATACCCAGGATGGCAGACAAACTGCAAGGAATCAAGGAAAACTATGGACTCCAAATGACACTAGTTTCCTCACCACAACCATCCTAGAAACCTTACCTTAGAAAGAGGGAAGGTTAGAGACAGAGCAACATCAGCACCATGAAGTGACTTCTTGAGCAAGGACATAACAGCAGCAATTTGGAAGGAAGATGACACCAGCAGAGGTTGGTGACATCTGAAAGTGGGTAGGCAAGTTGAATTATATATATTTAGTGTATCTATAATAGACTACGTATAATAGACAAAATAGGCTAAATTCAGGCCAAACATATGTTGACAGAAAAGGATGTGACCCAGAATAAGGGATCTGGGGAGCTATCATTCCCATGGCTGAGGGGAGCTGTAGGCCACGCCGCAATACATGCTGGGAAAGGGGCAAGGATAGCAGGAGGTCCCTTTTCATCAGTGTGAGAGATACTGGGGAGAGAATAAGACTTGCTGTTCATCTCCCCACTAGGAGAAAGAGAGAGACACTAGGAAAAGGGCAAGAGCTCCAGGTTTCTCTGGTCAAAGGGCCTGGGAAGAAGCCCAAGAGAAGACAGCCAGAGGGTGGGGTGAATCACTCCAACGAGGGGGTGCCTGTTGCAGAGCGAAGGAAGTGGCATGAAAGGGGAAGTGAAGCGGGGCCAGAGTTGGTGCTTCTCTGTCGAGGGCCTGAAGGTTGGAGCTTGCAGAAGAGAGAGGGCACGAACTCCGCTGAGTCAGAGGGAGAAGCAGAGCAGGGGGCATTGATGTCATACCCGAGGGAGGAGAGGAGAGTAACAGACCCTTAAGGGAGGGCTGTGATCCAAGGAATGAGACTGGGAGCAACGTTGGACTCTCATTACCCCAGAAGGGCTGGAGTACTTTGGTTTAACCAGAGGCTTAAAGTACCAAAACCAAATTACTGAGAAAATAACTATGACAACCATTAGGCCACTGTTAAATTTGGCTTCTTCTGGCTTAAGCCCAGGGTCAGGGCTGTTGGCGGTGGAAAGGCAGCAATCTCCCCTCTGCATCCAGGGGCCCTACATGGACACGGCTGGAACAATCAGGGGACACACTAATGTTAGCCTATCCACTGCAGGACTCCTGTAATGCCCTAGGGCAAGTTAAAGCCGTCCCCTCCCACAACAGAATTCCTGAGGGAAAGTACATGGCAATGCTTTTGTCTGCCCTTCTTTGAGTGGTTCCCCGTTGGGTGCAGAGGGCCACTGTCTTCTACATTTCTCTACACCAGCAAGAGCGATTCTGTCTCCTGGATGGGGGGAGGAGTGCTGGAAATTGTGTGGCAGCAGATTGTGGGTACGTTTGTGAGTATACAACTTTGTAAAACAGTGTCGTGTCTCCGGCTGTTTCATCCAGGCCGTGCAGTTTGTGAATGAGAAACTCCTGGAGAGAAACCCAGAGGAGAAGGGCCTCTTTGATGTCATCATCCTCTCCAACAACAGCCCAGAGAGTGGCATGCGCATCGTCAACAGTGCTAAGCAACATGGCAAGGAGATCCCACCTCTCATTTGAAGTCAGCCCACATTCAGTGAATGGGGGGAAAACTTCTCATCCGGTCCTCCAGAGACTGCTGTGAAATAGATGAGGAGGTGGATCCAGGGGGGATACACACCAGTCTGGGGACAGGTGGTATGGAAGGGGAAGGACCCAGCCTATGTGTGGGATGGTAGCACAAAAAGTGGATGAAGTGAAGGGGATGTTGCGGGAAATGGCTGGCAACCTGAGAACGATGGTGCATGAATGTAGGAGATAAAGAGTGAAGATTTAACATTGTGAGGGACATTGTGTTGAGGTGGGGAGGAAAGATAATGGTGGCTGTGCTGAGGGTCACTGCATAAGTGTAAGGCAGCAGGATGGGGGTATTGCACTGATATCTGGAGCACCTGTTGTCCTGGCAGGGTCTGACATCAGTTGAACAAAGGGACATTGCATTAGGGTGTGTCGGCCATGGCAGGAGATGTAGGGAGCGCTATGTCAGTGTGTGGGCTGGAGCACAAGGCAGGCTGGAAATAGAAATTAAAGATAGCTTTTCAGCTCTGCCATAGGTTTGCTGGGTGATCTTGGGCAAGTCATTTCCCTGCTCAGTGCCTGGGCTTTCCCATCAAGTGGGGATAATGATATTGACCTCGTCTGTAAAACACATTGAGATCCGTGTATGAAAAGCGCTGTGTAAGAGCTAGGTATTAATTTGATTTCATTTACTTTTTCTGACGTTAAGGTTTGGAGATTTCCAAGTTTTGCTTTGTCAGCGATGAAGATTCCACCCAGTACTTGAAATCCCATAATGTCAAGCTCTTCCTCTCGGCCGACAGGATGGACGTGTGCAATGCACTCCAACGAGGTGTGCTTTCTCCCTCTCCTCCCTCACCCAGCCTGGGATTTCATTCTTACACCTGGGCCTTACACCGCCTCCCCGCATTAGCCCCAAGATGAAGTTATGTCAAGACTTGCTTTTTCAGAAGGGTTTATTACTCGATTCAGAGAAGTGGTTCTGTGCCGATCTTGACACATTACGTCTCAGCCTGGAAACAATTCAGAACCTAACAGTTTAGCTGTGTCTAGAAGTCACACATAACTGTTTGATGGTGCATGTCAAATGAACTAGCAGGTCTCCGGTGCAACTGGGCAAGTAATTCATAATTCATCTGTTGCTGAAAAGTTTAGTCTCTTTCTGTTTACCAGATACCCACAAAGAGACCATGGGTTTTCTCAGATGTATTCGTTATTCTAAATTATACATCAAATAGTTCATGTGAATAATTGTTGCTTATGAATTCGGCCACAAGTTGGTCATTACGAGCATCCGGTATTGTAAATTCAAGCTGTTCCTGCTTCCAGATTGAATGAGTCGCTGTTAGAATCAGGTTTGCAGAGCACTATAATTATAAATTGGAAATTTGCTTTCTGTGATTCACTTAAAATTAAGCATATGCTGAAGTGCTTTCCTGAATGGGGATGAACATAAGCATGCGCTTAACCTCAATCAGGGTGTAGGAATCTTTCCAAGGACTTTCAGGGCCAGAGTCTCTCTTTCATGAACATTGCTGGTTTGACTGGGACCTCGCACAGCTGTCGAGGTTCCTTCATTCAGGCACACAACACAATTCACAAGCAACTTATGTCTGAACCAGAAATCTTTTCTTTGCAGTGAAGTAAAACCCTAAAGCTGCCTGATTGAGTAACATTCCTGGTTTAAAACCCATTTCCTGGCTATAATCCCAGTATGTGAGAGTGGGCAGAGAACCCCTTTTCTCCAGTGCAGGAAGAGGGCCAGCATTAGGCCAGGTGCATAGAAGAATATAGTGGAGGTGCCAGCCAGTTTCACCAGCTGCACCAAGTGAGCATGTCTGGGTTTGGCAGGGTAGGATAAGCACAGGCAGGAGAGTGCTGGGTGTACATGGTGCATAGGTGCAGCAAACCACGCTTCCCACAGCACCTACGGAGGTGTCTCCAAACAGTGACATCTGAGCATTGCCTCTCCTTCCCACCCCCAGAATGGGTCTGCCGGATGAGCCCTATTTGGAGATCTATCATCTCTTTTCACTTGGGGAACCCGAAGCTGCGAGGGCCTGATCCAAAGCCCATTGAAGTCAGTGGCAGTCTTTCCATGGATGTCAGTGGGCATTGGATGAGGTTGTAACAATTTCCCAGAGGAAGCTATGCCTATGCTGACTGCTCCCCAACCTGTCCTCCATTGCATGCAAGCATAAAGTTTTTCTGTGGCTCCACTGGCTGCCGCATGGGGGTGCCCTGCTGAGCAGCATCTCCAGGCAGCCAGGACTCGTACTCTGGGGCCCTCACCGGAGCGTGGACACAGTCTCTCTGGTTCCCATTCTCAGCCGGGCAGTGACACTTCTTTCTGTCCCACAGGAGTGTCGGCGGCTCTCATCTTCCAGCAGGAGGTGCAGACCCCCAGCACCCAACTGCGAGTGGTGTTTGATGGGGATGCCGTGCTCTTCTCGAATGAGACAGACCGGGTTTTTCGAGAGAAGGGGCTGTCGGGGGCTCTGGAGTATGAGAGGGCAATGGAAGCCGTGCCCATGGGAGAGGTATGTTAGCTTGCCCTGCCTTAATGGGCTTCCCAGTCCCTACACTTGCTTCTAACCTGCTCAGTCTGGTTATGTTACACTCACCCACAGTGACCAGTGAGTGGGCTCTCCTGCTAGGGTTTCACCAATAGCCCCTTGCAGCAGAATACGCACAAACATTCATGGGTGGCCTCTGGCTTATACATTGACTGCTTTGGCCTGATCCAACACCCCACTGAAGGCATTGGAGAGTCCCCCGTTGGTTTCAGTGAATGCTGTAACAGGCCATAGGTCTCTTCTCCTGTGGATGAGGTTTGTGACACTAGCCCTGCTCTGAAATCAGATAGGCCGCTTGTGAATATTTGCTCTATTTCTAACCCTCTTCCCAGTCTGCAAACCTTTATTAGCAAATTCACTGTCCTTTGTCACAATCAACTGGTCCTCTTTTTGTGGGGCTGCCTTTTGGAATGTGTCCATCTGCTCACTTAGGACTGAGATAAGGCCACAACATTCACTTCCATTTCCGACCTACTTGGGGTTTGCATCAAGTCTTCAAAAGTGAAGGGTTAGAGCACTAACCCACTGTGCTACTACACAGTTCACACTATGGCACAGTTCACAGACCACTGGTGCTCTGCCGACCACTTGCCGGAGGAGAGCTGACTGGTGGCACAGTGTTGGCTCCCTCTTGTTTCTAGCTGCTAAGCTGCATTAAAAGATGGGTACATGCTATTCAGGTTTATGACGGGTTTATGCTATTCAAAGCATAAACTGCTTTCCTAAAGTCACGTTTCCATGTAAGCAATTGCTGTCATTGCAACAGGGATGTTTTATGATTGATGGGTGGGGAAGTGTCCACGAGACCATCCCTCTAGTTAATTGTGGTCCAGGCCCTGGAAAGTCCGAGATCTGCAGCTGTAAGGAATCTACATTCCTAGCCTCTGTGAGAAATTGCTCCATCTTCCTTGAGCTCTCTTTTCTGGCTATTTTTGTGCAAAGGTGAAATTAACCCCTCCTCGTGTTCTCCCAACCTCTAATCTCTGTGTGGTTTCCAGGGTCCATTGAAGGCATTTGCCATGCATCTTGGGAAGATGCGCAAGAAGTTCAGCCAGGAGAATTCCCCTATTCGCACCTACTTGGTGACTGCCCGCAGCGGCCGGGATATGGGCATCCGTGCTATCAAGACCCTCCGAGAATGGGGGCTGGCGATTGACGAGGCCTTCTTCATGGACGGGGCTCCCAAGGGCCCTCTCCTCTCCCAGATCCAACCCCACATCTTCTTTGACGATGGCCTTCATAACATCCAGGGGGCTCAAGATATTGGCATACCCTCTGCCTTGGTCCCCTGTAACTGCTGATGGGCAGGGATGAAGGGGCAAAGGTCCTCCAAGGATCAGGTCTCCCAAATGCAATTGGAGAACACAAGGACAAAGCTTCTGCCAGAAGGGATAAGGGAGGATTTCTAAACCTGTGCTAAGCAAGCTCAGGGGAGAGGGAGAGAAGATGCTGTGTGCTGATGTGGTGCTGGATCTATTACTCTTGGGTCCCTCTCTTAGTTCCAAAGACAGGGTCCATCTGATCCTGGGGATGTGGCAACAGAAGGCCAAAAATCCACAGGAAGGAAGGATGCTTGAAATGTAACTATTACGCCCATCTCTTGATCTGCCTTAGCCGTCTCTTCAATGATTGCCGCCCTTCCAGCCACTAGGGATAATGTGCTCCACCACTCATGTCATACAAGCACTGAAACCACAGCTCTAGTGACGAGACCATGTGAGCTGAAGACAGCATGTAACTGTCGTAAGAGGCAGGCAATGTAAGCTCGGCCTGCACTCAGACATGGGGGTTGGTCTTTGGAGCTTTGGGCCAGTACTGCTATTCAAATACCAATATGCCCTCTAAATGCTGCATTTGTTGGGGGTGGTGCTTTTTCAAAGGAAACTCTTTTTTTTAGTGTGTATGTTTTATATATATATGTGGCCAAATCCTGAGGGGTGCTGAGCAGCTAGTGAGCACTTGCAGCTTCCACTGACTTCAGCAGGAGTTTCAGATGCTCAGCACCTCCCAGGATTTGAGTGCCAGGGACCAGGGACTCTGTCTTCTCATAGATTCTAGTTTGTAGGTATGCCTTACATTGGGCCTGATTCTGATTTCCCATTGGTGTAAATCAGGAGTAACTCCACAGAAATCAGTGGAATTATATCAGGGTAAGTGAAATCAGAATCCGGTCCTTAATATCTAGTAGTTAATTTAATGTCAACCGCTCTCTCTTTCACGTCTCTTTTCTGCTCAGTTCTCTCTTTTCCTGCCAGCCACGCAGCCTCTCTGCTGCTCTCTCCTCTAAATGGCACAGAAAGATCAAGTCGCTGTCAGTTTATAATGCACAACACTGCAAAGCTGCTTTTCTTGCAGTATCTCGAGTATGTTTGTGCTGAGAATAGGGTAAGAATGGCAAGCCCTACGGTATATCTGGTCATTCACACTTAGGATCCAAGATAAATCATGTCCAATGTTATTTTCCAGTAATAATTTTTTTAAGAACTAAGTCTGTGTTGGTTATAGCTGCGCACAAATATGATGCAAAGCCCTCATATAGACATAATATACACAGGATACTAGAGTTATTTCCTGTGTGTGTGTGTGTGTGTGTGTGTGTGTGTGTGTGTGTGTGTGTGTGTGTATTTACATATATAGAGATATAGAGATATAAATTATGGGCCAGTTTCTCAGTTGGTGTCAATCTGTGGTAGCTCCTTTGACTCGAGGAGCTATGCCAATTTAGCTGATAATCTGGCCCTACATGTATGGTGCTGCAGTAATGATCTAGCACTCCAGTTCCTGTGTGCTCTTGCCAGCAGCAGTGCTTTGATTTTAGTGCTTGGATCTCAGCAAACTATTCCAAAAGGGGCAGGAAGATTCAAAAATAACAGCAGAGTATTGGGGTAGTAGGAGAGGGCTTAGCCGAGTGCCTTATTCTAAGCACGCTGCATTACACATTCCTTGTTTCTTCTGGAGTAAGTGGCCATTAGCTTTTGTTCTTGCTGGCTGTAACAGGTGCAGCTGGTTACACTGGGGCATTGTTCTTGCTGGCGCTGGTGTATCTGAGGCCTGTCGTGAGCGGTTTGGGATATTTTAGGGTTTTTTACGGGGCAGTAAGCAGTAGGATGGAGCCTCATTTATATTTGCTAACCTGCAGTTTCTTTCCCAGGGCTGAATTTCAGCCTTTTGTCTATGCACACATTCACCAGCAGAGGCCACCATGCTGCTCCTTACTGAAACAGGTTTCAGTTAGTCTGTATCAGCAAAAACAATGAGGAGTCCTTGTGGCACCTTAGTGACTAACAAATTTATTTGGGCATAAGACTGACCTCACACTCGGTAAGGCAACTCCCATCCTTTCATGTATCTTTACCTGCTCCTGTAGTTTCCACTCCATTCATCTGATTAAGTGGGTTCTAGCCCATGAAAGCTTATGCCCAAATAAATTTGTTAGTCTCTAAGGTGCCCACAATGTTGTTTTTACTGAAACAGGCATGCTGGCCAATTGATCCCATCGCTGCTGTGGCATGCGTCCAGGTCACAAAATCTGGGCAAACAGAACTTAGCTTTTTGCTTCAAGGGGGCTCTTACAAGCAGTGGGTGAAAAACAATGTTTAATTGACAAAATATGCCTTGAAAAGGCCCTTTAAAAAACATTAGTGGAATCTTCTCTGTGAACCAGCCAACCATCTCACTGCTCTGCATTGCACATAAAAGACCTAAATTCCACTCCTGGAATGGAATGCTGCCCCCTTTAAAGGGGGCAAGGAAGGGTTCTAGTCCCCTCCCTCCCGAGTTTCATAGGGGAGGTCTACTCATCCTAGCCCCAGATGGAGCTCTTAACTGCAACAACTTGCGTGTGATATGTGATGAGTTTGGAAGCTGGGAGTAGCACAGCCTTTGGGCTGGGAGTTTGTTTATAAACAGAGGCAGGGTGATTAAGATAGCAAAAGGCTTATCATTAAAGTAAATTAAGGATTCTTAGATTATCCTGAAAGCACTGCCAGGCACTTCAGTTAAAAGATAGGAAACAAAGGGTAGGAATAAAAGGTGAGAATGGAGAGAGGTACATATTCAACATATTCATAACTGATCTGGAAAACAGGGTATGCAGTCAGGTGGTAAAATCTGCAGATGATACAAAATTACTCAAGATAGTTAAGTCCAAAGCAGACTGCGAAGACTACAAAGGGAACTCACAAAACTGGGTGACTAGGCAACACAATGGCAGAAGAAATTCAATGTGGATAAATGCAAAATAATGCACTTGGCAAAATATAATCCCAACAATACATACAAAATGATGGAGTCTAAATTAGCTGACCCGTCAATAAAGAGCTCTTGGAGTCATTGTGGATAGTTTTCTGAAAACATCTGCTCAATGTGCAGTGGCAATTAAAAAACCTAACAGAATATTGGGAATCATTAGGTGAGGGATAGATAATAAGAGAAAAATATCATATTGCCTCTATATAAATCCACGGTACACCGACATATTGAATAGTTCGTGCAGATTTGGTCACCACATCTCAGAAAAGATATATTGGATTTGGAAAAGGTACGGAGAAGCGCAACAGAAATAATTAAGGGTATGAACACATTCTGTATGAGGAGAAATTAAAAAGACTGGGATTTTTCAGCTTGGAAAAGAGATGACTAAGGGGGCATATGATAGAGGTCTATAAAATCATGAATGGTGTGGAAAAATTGAATAAGGAAATGTTATTTATTCCTTCACATAACACAAGAACTAGAGGTCACCCAATGAAATGAATAGGCAGCAGATTTAAAACAAAAAAAGAGTATTTCTTCACAGTCAACCTGTGGAACTCTCTTCCAGGGGTTGTTGTGAAGGTCAAAACTATAACAGGGTTCCAATAAGAACTAGATAAGTACATGGAGGATAGGTACAGCAATGGCTATTAGCCAGCGTGGGCAGGGATCCAACACCCTGTTCAATAGGCGCCGACTCCATGGGTGCTCCGGGGCTGGAGCCAGTAGGGGCTCAGAGGCAGGACTGCTATATGTAGGAGTGAGTGTTGCTCGAAAGCAACTTTCCCGCTCCAGTGGTTAATGGAAGGAGTGACATGGACTCTCCTAATCACTCCCCTGGCTAGAAAGATGCTGGCTGCACTGTGAGAAACTGAAGGTGAGAAGGTTAAAGTAGGGGAATGCATGTGAGGTGCTGGTGAGGAAGAATTCTCAAGCTCTAGTGGAAATACTGCGGACCACTGCATACTGAGGAAGGGGGAGGTGATGCTATCTCTTTTGTAGATAGATTGCTAATAGCAATAGTCTTCTTCAGCTTGCCACTCCTGTAGTAGACCCATAACCTCTGGCTGACTTACTGAAGTCCTCAAATCTTGATTTAAAGACTTCAAGTTACAGAGAATCCACCATTTATTGTAATTCAAACCAGCAAGTGACCCATGCCCCATGCTGCAAAGGAAAGCAAAAAATCCCAGGTTCCCTGCCAATCTGACCTGGGGTAAAATTTCTTCCTGACCCCAAATACAGCAGTCAGTTAGACCCTCAGCATGTGGGCAAGACTCACCAGCTAGACACCTGAGAGAGAATTTTCTGTAGTAACTCAAAAAGAACAGGAGTACTCGTGGCACCTTAGAGACTAACAAATTTATTAGAGCATAAGCATAAATTTGTAGCCCACGAAAGCTTATGCTCTAATAAATTTGTTAGTCTCTAAGGTGCCACAAGTACTCCTGTTCTTTTTGCGGATACAGACTAACACGGCTGCTACTCTGAAACCTGTAGTAACTCAGAGATCTCCCATCTAGTTTCCCATCTCCAGCCGTTGGAGATATTTGCTAATCGCAATCACAGGTGGGCCATATGCCATTGCAGACAATCTCATCATACCACCTCTCAAACTTATCAAGCTGAGCTTTAAAACAAGTTAGGTTTTGTTTCCCCCCGACTCCCCTTGGAAGGCTGTTGCAGAAGTTCACTCCTCTGATGGTTAGAAACCTTTGTCTAATGTCAAGCCTGAACTTATTGATGGCCAGATTATATCCATTTGTTCTTGAGCCGACAGTGGCCCTTTAATAACTCTTCTCCCTCACTGGTGTTTATCCCTTTGATTTATTTATAGAGAGCAATCATATCTTCCTTCAGCCTTTGGCTTGTTTAGCCAGAAAAAACCAAGCCCCTTAAGTCTCCTCTCCTAGGGCAGGCTCTCCGTTCCTGTGATCATCACAGTAGCCCTTCTCTGCACCTTCTCTGTTTGATAGTGCTGTGTGCTGATGAGTGATGAACTGAAGGCAATCGTGCAGAAAGGGTCTGACATCCATTCTTCACCAGTAATAGACTATTGCATGGCACAGAAGAGCTGGTTGAAAAATCTCATTTTATTTCAGCAAAAATGTCCAATACAAAGACCTTGTCTTTAAATGGCTCGTAGGAAAATGTCGAGTTTTTGACCAAAAAAAAAAAATCAAAACAAATGTTTGGTACATTTCAGATTTTAGATTTACATTTTGTCTTGGTTTTCAAAAATCAAAGTGAAACGAAAACTTCAGTTAGAAATGAAGCCAAATGACAATTTTTTGTGTGAATTTTTTTCATTGACAATTTAGTGGAAATTGAACCATTTTCAGGACACATTTCACCAGCACTGTCCTTTTTGGTTGGAAAAAAAAATTCAACTGAAAAATTACAGCCAGGTCTAGTCACTAGTAACAGTGACTACTGTCCAATGATAACAAATTCAGTCTGCCTCTGTTTTAACTATGAATCACTTGAGTATCTCCTGAGTGAAATCTAAGGTTTTATTGCACCAGTCCCTAAAAAGGAGGTGAATCATAGATTTCACAAACGGAAAAGGCCTGTTAGGTCATGCCTGTCAGTGCAGAATTGTTCCCTACAGCACAGAGTCTCGTGTTTCATCCAGTCTATTTTAAAATGTGCCAAGGGATCAGGTTTCCATCATTGTTCCATAGGCTAATACAGTGGTTCTTAACCTAGGGTGCACGCACCCCCTGGGGGTGCGAGATGCCCTTTTTGGGGGTGCGAGACATGCCAGATTAGCCGCTAATAGATTCTCTGATATTCAGCCTAAATTTTCATTTTCGTAATGTCATCCCATATTCACTCAGTATCAAAGGACCACACGGTGTCTTTCCATCTGGTGCATATTTATGTCCATCCAACAGGAAAACATTGCATGCGATCAACCATTGCAGCCATCAGAAATGAATGTTGTTTGCTGTTTATATTTAAATTTTGGTCTTACTTTTGATGATGACAGGTGCCGAGAAAAATTCATGGATAAGAATTATGGTACCACTGCTGTGGGGGCATAGATGCATTTGGAACTGGTCAGAGTTTGATAACGAAATATTAATAGTCCCAGACTGGTAATGACTTGTCTGCTTAGGGAATGAGGAGGGTGTCATGCATTAGAGGCAAAACACTGCACACCAGCATGAGAAAAACATGGACACATGAGATCAGCAGATTATAGCCACAAACTCTATAGCCCCAGTGGATGAACAAGAGAAGGATCATGGGGAGAGGAGGAAAAAAGGTGAATCATTTCTATTTCAGTGCAATCAGAAAACGACTTTTTAAAAATGATTTACAAATTCCACTCCTGCCAATGCTGTTTTCTTGGATAAATAAATAGATGTATAAACATCATTTGATGGTGAAAAGAATTTTTTCCGTGTGTGTGTGTGTGAATAAAAGGGTAGAAAACAGCCTATTTCTTACAGTCCTGTTGTACACTTGAAAGGAAAGTTGAGTGTTTATTCAAGATTTTTATTAAAAACATGCACATAGTCAGACAATTTATTAAGCATATGTGGCTTCGTTCAGAGTCCACTGAAGTCAAGGGAAAGATTTCCATTGATTTTAAAGCCCCTTAAGGAAGCAAGTACATAAAACCTCTGGTGATTTAACATTGCTCCTAAAAAGTGTTTTCCCAGGTACCATGGCTCTGAAGTGTCTTTTGTTTGAAGAGAGGTCATTCATTTTAGTCCCCAAGTTACCTATATTACAAATAAACTCAGAAACTCCGATTTACATCAGGATTGAGTGATTCCTGATAGAAGAGCCCACCGCATTTTCAGTTTCCTATCAAATAAATATATGGAGATATCCTATCTCCTAGAACTGGAAGGGGACCTTGAAAGGTCATCGAGTCCAGCCCCCTGCCTTCACTAGCAGGACCAAGTACTGATTTTGCCCTAGGTCCCTAAGTGACCCCCTCAAGGATTGAACTCACAACCCTGGGTTTAGCAGGCCAATGCTCAAACCACTTAGCTATCCCTCCCTGCATTAATGATTGTTTTCTGTTCCTCATTTTGGTCTTTGTGAAGTGTCGTGTCCCATGTTTGGGCCTTTGTAGGTTAAGAAATACACACTTTGCTCCTCTCTCTCTCTGTCTCCTCCCTCACCCCCAACTCCACCCGCTTTTACAGTGTTCTGTGTGTTATGGTGCCTGCTGGCCAATTTCCTATATTTGTTACAAATATTTATATACTACATTAAAAGAACATTCGGTATGGTTGCAAAGTCAAGCTTTCAAAAGTTTGGAAATACCAGAAGGTTGCTTGTGTAATCTTAATTTGACCTCCTTTTGTGTGTGCATTATAATCCAGTCTTTAATTACATTATCACATACTATTTTACCACATTATCCCTGCGTCATTCAGGATGCCAGTGAACAGGACATTAATGTTGTTTTAATGTAATTTCTGTGTATAATTGCCTGAGTTTAACAAAAAAAGAAACCTGAAAAAACAAACTCAGCATGTGGCAGCATATCGATACCCATATGGGACATCGACAGGGCTGGAGCCTATAGATTCATTGTACAGATCTCTGCCACTTGAGCAAACAGGGTAACTGATTGCAGTAGTAGGTTGTCATCTTTTATGTGGACTGGCCCCTAGAGGGAAATGATATACATTTTGCCAGTAGGTTTCGCAAATATTTGCTGACAGCAGAGGAATGGTGAGGCTCAGGAATCTTGGGGTCCACTCCTGGCTCTGAGGGGAGAGTTCTTTAGTGGTCACAGACCCTTCTGCCCCTTTCTATTCTAGTCTGTCCCTGTCCCAGTCCCCTATCTTTCCCACCCCCTTTCCCTGGCTCCTCAGCTCAGTCTCTTCCCCTGGCTACTCCCAGTCTTCATTCCCCCTGTGTTCCTCATCCTAGGCCTTGTTTCCTTGCCTGTCCAATCTGGTCTTCCTTGCAGAGTTCCAGTATTCTCCCCACTCTGACTCTTCATCCCAGCCTCCCTCCTCCCCCAGACTCATTCAATCTCACTCCCCCGGCCCAGTCCCAGCCTCCCACTCTAGGTTCCTTGTCCCAGTCTGCTTGCCCAGCCAGTCCCAGGCTCCTTCCCATCTGCTCATCTTATCTCAGTTTGCCACCCACTAGTTCCCAGTCTCAGTCTCCTCCCTACTCCCTGGCTCCTTATCACAATTCACGCCCTCCGCTCTGCTGGTTCTTGTACACTCTCTGCATTCAAGTCAGGTGGCTTCTTACTCCACACTGACTGGGACTAGCCATGGGAACATTGAGAGCACAGGAGAGGCTGTCTCCCTGCTTTCTGTTCCGGTTCTTGGTGCCCCAGGAGCAACAATTGCAGAGAAAGGGCACCCTGTGGCCCTGAGCGGGGTGCAGATGGACTCTTCAGAGCACTTGGCTGTCAGAATCCAACCAGTTTATACTGAGCATTTGCAAACTGAGATTTTTCAAAGGGCTCTCACATGGCCATATGTAGGCAGTTTTTCATGTAAAAGACACATTTCTGACATCAAGGCAATTCTCCTGTCCAATTTCAAGTCATTACTCCAATGTACACAAGTGCCAGAACTGCTCTACAAAATGCTTGTAGGAATATTTTTAACGTGGGCAAAATAATGTATTTTCCCCTGATCTTGTTCTTATAAACAGCTGAATTGTTTTTGCTGAAGCTTAAAAAAAAAAAATTCAACCTGAGGCAAACACCCGGCATGGAAAATTTCAGCTCAAACAGTTGAAGTTATAAGCAACTGAAAAGAGGATCTTATCATGGGAAGTGTTGGGCAACTTGAGCTAGAGGTGTCTCTTCCAGCCCCTCCTATTATGTAAAATCCAAACACGGAGTCATCTCTTTAGGAACATCCAAACTTGCCATAATTCCCCAACCTTAGACTTTTTCGTGAACATTCATGTTCGTGAAAATCATTTTCAGTTCTATATTTTCACCAGTAGGTGCCACTCTCCTTTTTTACATGTCTTGCAATGCAAGGTGATGGGAGACTGACCGCCAAGTTCAGATCTGGAGACAACATCAGGCATGTTTGGATCCCGAGGTTTGCTTAAACATAGGGTGATCAGACAGCAAGTGTGAAAAATCGGGACAGAGAGTGGGGGGTAATAGGTGCCTACATAAGACAAAGCCCCAAATATCAGGACTGTCCCTATAAAATCAGGACATCTGGTCACCCTACTTAAAGACAGACCTGTAAAAGGGTATGTCTACACTACAGGATTAATCCGAATTTAGATAATTCGAATTTGGGAAACAGGTTGTATAAATTCGATTGTGCGCGGCCACACTAAGCACATTAATTCGGTTTTTAACCACATTAATTCGGTGGTGTGCGGCCACACTACCCCATTAATTTAACCACATTAATTCGGTGGTGTGCGGCCACACTAACCCTAATTCGAATTAACAAAATCGATTTTGGAGCTACTCCGCTCGTCGAGGTGGAGTACAGAAATCGATTTTAAGTGCCCTTTAATTCGAATTAACTGGCTCTGTAGTGTGGACGGGTGAAGGGTTAATTCGGATTAACGCAGCTAAATCCGAATTAAAGTCGTAGTGTAGACCAGGCCAAAGAAATACATAAAGGGCCAGATCCTCAGCTGATATAAAGGGACGTCAGTGGAGCTACACCAACTTGCACCAGCTGAGGGTCTGGCTCTAGACTTTACATTTTCTAAATCCAGGTGCAAACATTAGCTTTTTCAAGTAGCCCCCACAAGTAATCACCCTTAATAATGCTAAGCACTTTTCCTCTTCAAAGTACTGAGCAAACACTAGCTAATGAACCCTCACAACTCCCATGGGAAGTAAATAAACATACTTCTCCCAGATTTAACCATAGAAAACTGAGACATACGCCCAGATTCTGTCTTGCATTGAGTTCTCTTTAGTGTGGCAGAGGCAGGGAGGGAGCACTAACTGGCCCCGTGGTTCTCAGAGTGCACCTGCTCCAGCCCCAGCCCCAGCAGAAGTTAGAACAGCCTAGCAGCTGCTTTAACTGATGCTAGCTGGCTATGAGCCCTAGGAGACCATATGCCAGTTGCAAATTGGCAGAGTGCAAGTGTGGTCTGCTGCACCGTGACACACCCCTACACTAAGGGCTGTGAAAAGCAATTGGTGTAAACACAGGCTATGCTAGTTAACTCCAGCTAAGACTTGCCCTGTCCTGAGAGAATTCTGTGCTGGCCAGCTAGGGCCACTTTCTGTCACCTAAGCAATGCAAAGAGCATAGGGTGACCAGACAGGAAGTGTGAAAAATCGGGATGGGGGTGGAGGGTAATAGGAGCCTACATCTGGTCACCCTAAAAGAGCCCGGGGGGGGGGAGAGAATCTGAGCCATAGAGAATCTTAAGCAGTTGCCCAAGGTCACATAGTAAGCCAGTGTCAGAGACTAGGTTAGAAGTTAGGAGTCATGATTCTGCTCTAACCATTAGTTCTTGCTGCCTTGTGAATTTTTTCATCCACCTTTCCCAGGAAGGATGCCCCTGTGTCACACCCCCACTACACTGCCACACCAGCTTACTTATCACCACCATTCAGTTGTACCAGGCTGGGACCTCGGAGATAATACTGCTGGGATGTTAGAATTTCTACACAGCACTGAATGAGACTTCCTAATTAATTCCTATTCCCTAGGCTTCTGTGCCGAGTTTAAGACTGACAGTCAAATATCTCAGCAAGTAGGGATTAGCTGACTCAGGAATGGTGCAGATAGGAATCTTTGGCAGGCAGGCAGGACACTCGGAGGTTATCCAGATGCATGATGGGGGAAGAGAAACCACCCACAATTCAGGGTGGGTAATCTACTGCCTCCGCTCACCCTGAATAAACAGAGATGCATGTGGGTTATTACACAGCATAAACTGCTAAAGATGGGGTAATGGAGCCATGTGTTTTCAGGCCCATGCTGTCAGCACAAGGGGCGATGAGCCTGAAAGAGGCAAAACATGCCTGCAATAGGGAAGGGGAAGGAACACACAGCCACTGGTCTTGCTTCATCCCAAACCAGCCATGCTAGCACTTCTGCTTTTGGTTCCCTCTCCCCACCGAAGTGATGGACTCTTGGCCCATCCTCCATCGTTGGCTCTGATCCTAGGCCCAGTTACTATTGAACTGTTCACACTCCAATACTTAATGGACTTTCTGAATCTGAATCCTTCCTGAGCCATCAGACGTCTCTCGTAGCACAAACAAGGCTCTGCCATCCCTGTCTATCCTGGACTGCTCTTTGCACGTTTTCCCTGTTGTTAATTCCCATAAGTTTTTGCCTTCTCTGCAGAGTGACTGATGGAGAGATTCTTTCGGTCGGCCACTTTTACATGTTCCTCCATCTGCTGAATGGCATGTCTACCATGGCAGGTCCTCTGGCGTCGTTCTTAATACATATCCCAGATATGTCCATTCTCTTTTCTGGATAACTTTAAAGATAAGCGGTTGTTGGGTATGCTGACCAATCTCAGCATTTGTTATAAATTCAACCCATTTAATGCCTAGTATTTCCCCAAGGCATTTCCTTTTGAAGCCATTTAGACATCTGTCTGTACCTTTGGTGGATTTCCAGCTTTCACATCCATATGTTAAGGTGCAAAAACCATTGGAGTTGAACATTTCGTGTTTGGTCTTTAAGTTATAGATTTTCAATGACCAAACCTTTAGCTTGCTCCAAAAGCTATTTAGCACTCCAGGGGCTCAGAGTACATGCCGTTGGGCCATGCATCAGGGCTCAGCACAGACAGAAGAGGAGGGGGTCGCTAGCCATAGCAGAAGGGGTGAGGAAGTTGTGGGCTGCAGGAGAAAGTTTTTACTGTTTGGTTTTATTAATTTAAAAAAAAAAATTTTTTTCAAAAAAAATGTGACCAGTTGTATAACTGATCAACCCCCCCCCCAAACTTTGCAACACAGTTTTTCATCCAAGCTTTTTATTATTTGGGGGGGGGCGTGTGGAGGAGGAAAGTTTTCCTCTGAAATCTAATTTTTGATGAAAAACGTTGTCACAAACTCATATGTGGGCAATTTCCACCAGCTCCAACTAAAGTGTATCAGTGTGACACACGTAAAGCTGAGCCAAATGATCACCACACTCACTAGCCTGTTCTTCTGCAATTGAGACTCTGTAGGTCACTGGACAGGTGGGTCTATCAGAATCCTCCCTCTGGGTGGGAATGAAGCTATGTTGGGGAAGAAGGAGTTAGGGCTAATCCTAACCCTCCCAAAATTCAAACAGGCCACATCTCCTTACTGTGGACCAATGTATTTTGTAAAATACAGGCCCATTGGAGGTTATAACCTAATGCTGATCCATGCTGTAAAGCGTCACCAATTCACCAGCCCTGGATAACAGGGAGGAACATTGGGCTCGCCATACTGAGAGAGTTCAATGGTCCAGTCTCCTGCCGCCAGCAGCAACCAGGGCAAGCTCTAGGCACCAGCAAAACAAGCTGGTGCTTGGGGCGGCACATTTTTAGGGGCGGCATGGCCAGCACCAGAATGCCGCCCCTAAAAATGTGCCCCGGCCGCCCTAGCTCACCTCCGCTGCTGCTGCCGCTCGCGCGCCGCTACTCGCCCGCCCTCCCTCAAACCTGGGAGGGAGGGGGAGAACCCGAGCGGCCGCGGCGCGCGAAACAGCTGATTCGCGCGCCACTGCTCCCCCTCCCTCCCAGGCTTGAGAGCCTGGGAGGGAGGGGGAGACTCTGAGTGGCCGCGGCGCGGGCGCCGCTTCTCCCCCTCCCTCCCTCCTAGGCTTGAGAGCCTGGGGGGAGGAGGCAGGGCTGGGGATTTGGGGAAGGGGCAGAGTTGAGGCAGGGCCGGGGGTGGGGTAATTAAAAAACGGGGGGGGCCAAAATTGTTTTTGCTTTGGGCGGCAAAAATCCTAGAGCCAGCCCTGGCAGCAACCCACACACATGTGCATTTCTGCTATCCCATTGGATCCTTTGACATGGGGCTGCAGTAGATCCAGGTCAGTGGAGGAGGAGAGCTCTCCAATTTTGGTTGCAGGGCTGTGGTTTAGCGTGACGGCCCAGAAGACGGGAACCCTGGCAAGAGTCAGGCTGAGCTCTAAGTAAGTGTTCTGCTCCTGCTCAGACAGCGAGCAGAGGAACTCAGGGTCACTTCTCCTTGCCTTTGGCTGATACGGGCTCCTCACATCATCAGGCGGAGGGTCTGCAGGGGCAGTGTGGAGAGGCAGCAATGCTGCCTGAGGACAGCAGGAAGGAGAGCAGGTGTAACGCCGACAGACCCCAGTCGTCGGCAGGCAGGATTGAACTGGGGATCTCTGGAGCTTAGTGCATGAGCCTCTACAGCATGAGCTAAAAGCCTCTACAGTCTACAGCAGTGTTTCCCAAACTTGGGACGCCGCTTGTGTAGGGAAAGCCCCTGGCGGGCCGGACCAGTTTGTTTACCTGCCCCGTCCGCAGGTCCGGCCGATCGCGGCTTCCACTGGCCGCGGTTTGCTGCTCCAGGCCAATGGGAGCTGCTGGAAGCGGCGCGGGCCGAGGGACGTACTGGCTCATAAGCATGAGCTGTTAGCTAAGGTGTAGCACAGACTCATTTAACTCTCTCTAAGTGGTCTCAGTGCCACCAGATGGGACAGAACACCACACCCAGAGTGTGTGTGGGTTACACAGGTGTGACGTTGCACTCTATATGATTTTATGAAAATATGCTAATGTAACTGGAATATGCTTCATGCAAAAGGTCTCTTGTAAGGTATCATTACAAAGCTTATATTCTACTGGGTGTGGTCATCCTATTTGTATAAATGTGTCTGAAACTAGAAATATGAAATACAACTCTGAATATTGTAATTATGCAAAGTGTGGGCCATTAATAGTGGTTTGGAATCTTGATGACTTCCATTAACCAGGACAATTGACTGCAGATGGCTCTGTTTTACCTGTAAGTCTTCCTGTATACGTGTGTGCTGGCAAGTGGGTAATGAAGTCTTACAGTGACATGTGATCATGTCACCTGAACTGGAATCCATCTTTAACGTAGTGCTTTTCCATTGAGAAGGTGGGGGTGGGAACCCAGAGGGACAAAGGATTCCCGCCTTATGCAAAAGATATATAAATGGGTGGAACAGAACAAAGGGAGGAACCTTCATGAGGAATCCCCTAGCTACCACCTGAGCTGGAACAAGGGCTGTACCAGGGGAAAGGATTGTGCCCAGACTAGGGAGGCATCCAGTCTGTGAAAGAAACATATTGAACCATCTCTGAGGGTGAGATCTTATCTGTATTCAGTTTCTTACTGTATTAGACATAGACTTGCGTGTTTTATTTGATTTTGCTTGGTAATTCACTTTGTTCTGTCTGTTACTACTTGGAACCACTTAAATCCTACTTTCTGTATTTAATAAAATCACTTTTTACTTATTAATTAACCCAGAGTATGTATTAATACCTGGGGATGCAAACAGCTGGGCATATCTCTCTTTCAGTGTTATAGAGGGCGAACAATTTATGAGTTTACCCTGTATAAGCTTTATACAGGATAAAACGGATTTATTTGGGTTTAGACCCCATTGGCAGTTGGGCATCTGAGTGTTAAAGACAAGAACACTTCTGTAAGCTGCTTTCAGTTAAGTCTGCAGCTGTGGGGCAAGTAATTCAGATCCTGGGTCTGTGTTGGAGCAATTGGGCGTGTCCAGCTCAGCAAGACAGGGTGCTGAGGTCCCGAGCTGGCAGGGAAAGCAGGGGCAGAAGTAGTCTTGGCACATCACTTGGCAGTTCCCAAGGCGGTTTCTGTGATTCAACCCGTCAGAACAGGGAATACAGTCTCTCTGCTAGCAGAGAAAGGGGAGCTGCGCTGCCGTGCAGCCACCCTTACTTTAGCATCTGTTGGTTAGACTTGCACCATACCCCGGGCTCTCCAACCACATGGCTGCACGCAGCAGTGACTTAGGAGGAAGCTGGGGCAAACCGCACACACCCAAGGATCGTGCACGGCCTGCTGGGGGCACCAGGACCCCTAGAGAGCACTGAATGAGTGAGTTCATTCCTCCCATGACTAGTGCACATTTCCACCCTCAGACCCTCACACCGTACCTGTACACCTATCCTATACAGAGGTGTGCTCTGCCCAACTCTCCTTGGGACAGCAAAACAACTCCATCTAGGCAATTTGTGTGTTTTAAAGACACAAAAAGACACTCTGCAACCTGCTGTGAGGTCAGCCTTGCCTTGCCTGCGGGAAGCGCACCATTGGCTGGTATTTGAAATCCTGGCTTCCCAGATATGCTCCGTTTTGCGCCTATTAAGAGGCTGAGTTGATCTCCTCAGCCAGAGCCAGACAAGCCAGCTTTGTTCTGTGGAGGCATGTGACAGGCTCACTATGAGATCAGAAGAAACCTGCTTCAGTGGGATATTGTTTCTGCTGGGCTAGGGAAGATTACTGTACAGAGGATCCTTGCCCAAGGCATGTCCCCAATCCCCTTTCTTTGCCCCTTATTCCTAGTCACAATGACCTGGGTCACCATAAGACTGGGTGAAAACATTTACTACCCTGTCCATCCAGATGCCAGGGGGAGATGACAGCTGCCTCAGGACTTTGGCACATGAGATTAGTGTTCCTAAAGTCTCTCGCTCACTCACTCTCTCTATCACACACACACAGAGAGAGAGAGAGAGAGAGAGAGAGCATGTCAAATGTATAAATGGCGCTCCCGCAGTGTGGGCTTCCTCATAGCAACACCACTTTGGGCTCCTACGGTTGTGAGCTTCCCCACAGCAGTGCCCCATAAGCACCAGTTATCCTGGGCTTGTTGCAATAGTGTGATTGCAGTTTGAAAGAAAAAGAAGAAAAACTGGGTCTTTTTTATGAAATGGTGGCGCTGTGGAGGGGACTGGCAGCACACCAGGTGTTTACATGCTAACTGACAGCTGCATTGATGGTGTCCAAGAAATTTCAGCTTTATTAACTTTTGGCTGCAACTTGAGACTGTTTTGGAAACAAAAATGACAAGGCAAAAGGCAGGTAGACGTGTGTGTGTGTGGGAGAGAAAGAGAGAGAGAGAGAGAGACTCTGTGTGCACACATTTGTGTTCTGTGTGTATATGTGTGTGACTATGTAAGCATGCACAAATGTGTGTGGACTTTGTATGTGTGTCCTTTATGTGTGTCTGTATATGTGTGATAATGCATGTCTCTGTGTGTGTGTTTTTGCATGTATGTGGGTAATCCGTGTGTTTGTATGTGTGTACTCTGTGTGTGTGACTAAGTTCTTGTGTGTGTACCGTGAGTGAGAGAGATTATGTGTGCATGTATATGTGTACACGGTGTATGAGGGAGAGACTGTGAGTGTGCATGAGTACTCTGTGTGCATGTACATATGTACTCTGTGTGTGTGACTATTCCTGCATCTGTGTGTTAGTATATATGCATACTCTGTGTGTGTGCGTGCAGTGTGTGTGTCCCTGGGTGGGTGGGTGCTCATGTGTGGATGTGTGTTTTTACCCTTTTTCACATACAAGATCGTCATTTGAATTAATTATAGAAAACATTTACAAGTAGCTTCTAGTGAGCCCCTCCTGACTTCCTAGATAAAAGACAAAAAAAGAGCTTGAGCCAGTAAAATACTACAGCCAGTGTGAAATACTGTCCTGGGTAAAACACTGCAGTGTCCTACAGTAATAGTGGAAAAGCCACTAGTAACCCTCTTACGAGCTGAAATGATTCCGAGCACTGAGTTTCCAATACTGCAGCGCTTTGAAGTAAGCGGAGCAGCCCAGTTGTGAACCCACAGCAAACCTGCAGCTACCGTACTGGGTGCTGCTGCTGCTGGGCATCTCACTAGGGCCACAGCTGGGTTTCATGTTTAGGCAATGTGCTCTGAAGAGTTTTCTCAAACAAAGATTTTTCCCCCAGCGTTCCCCAGGGATTAGTAACAGGACAGCCTGTTAATAAGGGGTTCGAGCACACAGCTCAGCACACTCCTTAGCACAAAGAGTAGAGTACTGTTGTGTTTGTGAAAGAACTCGATGAGTCCTTCACGTGCCAGTCACCCCTTGGTGAGTCAGCTTGAAATTTTGCTGGCCTAAGTCACTGGGTCTAAAAGCAGCTGCCAAGATCAGGGATCATCATGGAGGCTACGTCACTGGCTCTTAAAGCAGCAAGCACTGTTTATTCCAGTACATCTGAAGCCCTCTTATGTTTGTTGCATCGCTGACTGCAGGAAAAGGCATGGTCTAGAGCAAACAGCAAACCGCTGTATCTTTCTGCCAAGAAGCCTGGATTCACAGAGTAGGCTGAGCAATCACATGCAGTCTAACTATACGGAAGTCTGGAGCCAAAACATGAGACCCCCTGTGGATACCATACACAAAACATTAAACAGGCAGAAATCTTGTGGTTCTGGACATAAAATGACCACCTATAGGGGATAGGAAGGACCTTCGTCCCCCAAGAGCAGTATTGCTAGGTGCATTATGGGTATTTTGCCTTGATCTGAATCACCCAGTTTTGGGTCTCTGTGGCTCAAAGGCTGCCCATACATGCCATTTTGGGCAGGGCTTTTTGCAACTTGGAGACATGTTCCCTAGGAAACAAAGCAGAGGCTTCCAAAACCGTTTTGTATTTGTACTAAACTGGAGACCTTCTGAATAGGCTAAAGTATCAGGTGTTACCGCATTGCCTGTCTATCCTCTCTCTACTTCCCCACCATCTGCCCACTTGCCCTGGCCTCTTTAACCCCCATGGCATTTCAGGCTTCATTTAATTGAGCTAGTACTGTGAGTGGCATATGCTAGAGGTTTAATTACAAGAGTAGGTGGGTTGCAACACATCCAGCAATGCATCCCTTCAATCGGTCAAGAATCCCAGGCCTTGTCCCTCTTGGCTACTAGAACCTAACTGGCAGCCATTGGGTCCATTCTTGGTGCAGATTGTCAGTACTTTCCTTTGAGAGGGCAGGGTACAGCTTCTCTTAAAGAAGCTACTGTTAGGCTGTCAATTGCACTTGATGCAGTCTCCCTAGGGGGCCCAGCTTTTTCCCCTAACTGGTCCCCTTCAATTCATCTACAATTAGACCTGGCTGTAAACTCTTCTCTTAGTCTCTTTTTGTCTCCTGGTTGGTTTCTCACAGGCAGCCTGGCATGGAGCTGTTGACCCTCTCCTATGCCAGGCCTTTCTGCTGGTTGTCTTTATTGGTCACAGCTGTGGGGGCATGTCTCCACCACTGGCAATTCTGGCAGCTGGTTGGGCATGGGATTAGCCTGATTGCCTATAAGCAGGGAAGATTCTCCTCTCCCTTTGGCCCGTGCTCAGTTTGTAGGGGTTTGTAAACCCTATTACACAGGCCCATGCTCAACTATAAGCGATTGGTTGACATTGTTAGTCTTGCTGACTATCTCCCAGCTTCTTCTCTCCCTTTTCAGGGGGAAGCAGAGAAGGAACTCTGGCAATAACTGGAGTGCCCAGCTTCCCCTTGCCCCGGTCAAACAGGTTTTTAGGTCTGGATATAGTATGGAGCCTGCACTCATCTCACTGGTTAGTAGCCCTTTCCTGGCAATGGACAGAAATCAAGGTCCAGATTCTCAGCTGGTATAAATCAGCCTCATTCCGCTGATGTCAATGGAGCTTTGCTGATTTACACCAGCCGATGAACTAGTTGCAAGAATCCATTCTGATTCTTTAAGATCTAGTGGCAGCCTTTGGTAACATTGTCCGGGGGGTCTCGCTGAGATGGCTGCAGACCCTGCCAGGGGCAGGTATTTTTGAGTGGCTCCGTTCTTTCCTTTCCCTTCCTCTCCTTGGAGGTGACAGTAAGTAACCATTTGTTTCCCCTGAGAGCTCTTTTTTTCTCAGGTACCACAGCCATCTGCTTCCTGTCCAGTGTCTCTGTGAAGCTATCAGGGGGGAGAATCTGGTGCTGAGGGATGTGGTGCCTTCAGTCTGCAGTTGACTCATAGTTGAGTCTCCATTTCATCAGAGCTGGCTGGAGTTGCTGATCGAGGTTCCCAGTATCTCACCTCGATAGGGGCTTGGAGGAGGACAAGCTGGCTGACACATGCTAGTTAAGACTGAGATAAGGCCAGCTGGCCGTGTAAACAACTGGAAATGGACAAGATAACAATAATGATTCCCACCTTCTAATAATCAGCTTCACACCCTACCCACTGGTCTTACTGGATTCCCAGCAGCTTCCAGAGTCTTGGAGAACAGCCAGGGCCAGGAATTCTCATTATCCTCTACCCCTGTCTGGGAGGTTGAGACCTTGTCTTTTGATGTGGACCTCACCATAGTAATTCACCCTGAGCCCTGCCATTCCAGGATGGCAGGGCTTTTTGTGATATGAATAGATGTTCCCTATGGTCCAGGCTGAGGGTCCAAAAACCACTTTTTTCTTTGGATTGAATTAAACTAGAAACCTTCTTTTTGGAAATGAGGAATCTCCCCCATCCTAGCCCTACAGCATGCAGTGGTCTGAAAAGTACGAAAGAAATCTTTACACAACACTGGAGACCTTGCAAACTACTGCCCGGTGTATAACGTTCATTTTCTAAGCAAGCTAATCAAGGAGCTAGCAAAAGGCAGTCTCCGCCTGTCAGCAGCCAGTATCTTGGATCCACCTCAATCAGGCTTCAGGCTAGCACATGGGACTCATACAGCCTTTGATGCATTGGAGGATGGCCTCCTGCAGGCCAGAGACACGTGAGGTATATCCACTTATCCTGCTTGACATCTCTGTGGCATTTAAAACTATGCCTGTCCCTCCTCCAAGAAGCCGCAGGGCCAAATGCAAACACCTTCACATTGGCTAAGGTCATTCGTCCTGTGATGGAACCCTTAGAATTGTTATGGGTGACTGTTCCTCCACCGTCACAGCCCTAACCTGGGGATCCCCACAGCCTCCACTCTCTCCTTCATAGTGTTCAGCACCTATATGAAGCTATTGAGAGACCTGTTGATACAACAGGCCAGATGGCTGCCAGCTCCACTGCCACATAAACAGCACCATCTCCTCCCAGCTTCTCACTGTTGGGACAACAGCAGCACTCGGATGAAGAGCAGGTGGCTAATGGGGAACCCAGGAACACAGAGGTGATGCTGGTAAGAAGAGGGAAGCTCTTGAATTAACCTCCCCTGCTATCAAGGGCATTTACCATCAGCTGAAGTCAGTCCACAGCAGTGGAATCTGCCTCAGACTCCTTAGTGCTAGAGGACGCCCAAATAGCCATGGCAGCAGAAGATATCACCTCCATCTGCAACCAGAGGCAGAAAGTAAAACCAGAGCCTGAGCAGTGACAATTAAAGACAATTTTTAGACTCCTTCCCAGTGAATAATCAACGAAGACACTACTTGTAACACAAGAAACGACATAGTCGTTCGTGTTTCAAATAGTTATTTACAGGCATGCACTGGCCAAGATTTTCAAACTTGGGTGCCTACTATTATGGTCATCAGAGAAGGCCCATAGAGGATAGGGAGAGTGGTCACATGACATGGGCACTGGGCTAGGCATTCTGAGCATTAGGTTCTATTCCCAGTTCTTCTGCTGTGGGCAAGTCACTTCCCCTCTTTGTGCCTGTTTCCCCCTGGGTCTATTAGATTGTAAGCTCTGTGGGGCAGGACCTGTCTCTTACTATGTGTATTTATACGATGGGGTCCCAATCTCAGCTGGGACCACCAGGCACGATTGTAATATAAATAGACAAACCATGTTTAGGCACCTTAATATAGGTCAGGGGTTCTCAGACTTTTGTACTGGTGACCCCTTTCACACTGCAAGCCTGAGTGCAACCCCCCCCCCTTATACATTAAAAACAAATTTTAATATATTGTGACAGACCCAGACCAGTGGGGTACAGGAGTCTGGTAGAGGGCAAATATACTGGTCACTGGATGAGTAGTTTTCTGTTCCCTGAGTGACCAGAGCAGGGGCTGCACTAGAGTAATCAGGAACCTGCTAGAACCAGTTAAGGCAGGCAGGCTAATTAGGACACCTGGAGCCAATTAAGAAGAAGCTTCTAGAATCAATTAAGGCAGGGTAACCAGGGCACCTGGGTTTTAAAAGGAGCTCACTTCAGTTTGTGGTGCGAGTGTGAGGAGCTGGGAGCAAGTGGTGCAAGGAGCTGAGAGTGAGAGGGTGAGGGTGTGCTGCTGGAGGACTGAGGAGCACAAGCGTTATCAGACACCAGGAGGAAGGTCCTGTGGTGAGAATAAGGAAGGTGTTTGGAGGAGGCCATGGGGAAGTAGCCCAGGAAGTTGTAGCTGTCATGCAGCTGTTACAGGAGGCACTATAGACAGCTGCAGTCCACAGGGCCCTGGGCTGGAACCTGGAGTAGAGGGCGGGCCCGGGTTCCCCCCAAACCTCCGAATTGACCTGGACTGTGGGTTCTTCCAGAGGGGAAGGTCTCTGGGCTGTTCTCCAACCCACATGGTGAATCTCTGAGGCAAGGCAATCTGCCAATAAGCGCAGGACCCACCAAGATAGAGGAGGAACTTTGTCACAATATTTAACACCATTATAAATGCTGGAGGCAAAGCGAGGTTTGGGCTGGAGGCTGACAGCTCGTGACCTCCCATGTAATAACCTCGTGACCCCCTTAGGGGTCCTGACACCCAGTTTGAGAATCCCTGATATAGGCAGACTGATTTTGAGCAAGTGCTGAGTTACCCATAATTCTCTTTGAAACAATGGGAAAAGCACCTCTGATATTTATTTTAGGTGCTTAAATATGAATTTAAGAGGCTAACTTTAGGTATCCAGGATTGAAAAACTTGGCCACAGTATACAATCAAGCATATACTGAGGAAGACAAGTATATACACTAGTTGAGGCAATTCATATTCAGGTAATGACACATGATCAAGGCACAGAGGCTGAATTTTCAAAACTGGCCACCCATCAACTAAGGCATGCAAAATTAGAGGTCACTTTTTGAAAACGTTGGCCAGAGCTGTCAAGTATGAGCTTGTGACAATTTCCATAATATGCCTGGGTCCCCAGAAGGCTGGGATCAATTCAGAGAAGAGTCCTGACTCAGGATCTAGATTATTTGACTGTTGCTCTCATTCCAGTGAAATTCACCTGAGTGGAGAGGCTGTTCCAATGTTTGGTGGGCCTTGTTCTGTGCCTCTGCCGCAGGGTGAATTGCAGTGATTAGTAAGTAACTGGTCTGTTAGCGCGCATCAGTCCTGGGACCATCTGAGTCTAGCTGTGATTTGTCCCCTATCCCGAACATTTGCTTTGAAACCTGAGTGGTTTCATTTTACAATCCCAGTTTCCACTCTGAAGGAGAAGGATCAGTGGGGATGTCTACACCAGGGATTCTCAACCTTTGTCTTTCTGAGCCACGCAGCTCCCCCCCCCGCCCCCCAACATGCTATAAAAACTTCACAGCCCACCAGTGTCACAACAACTGTTTTTCTGCATATAAAAGCCAGGGCCAGCATTAGGGGGTAGCAAGCAGGGCAACTGTTGAGGGCCCCATGCCACAGAGGTCCCCACAAAGCTAAGTTGCTCAGGCTTTGGCTTCAGCACCTGGTGGCAGGGCTGGGAGCCCTTGGCTTCAGCTTTCTGCCCTGGGCCCCAGCAAGTCTAGCACTGGCCCTGCTTGGCAGACCCCCTGAAACCTACTCACGGCCCCTTAGGGGGCCCCGGACCCCTGGTTGAGAACCGCTGGTCTACACTATGATGGCAAGCAAGCCTCCCAGCCCAGGTAGCCAGACTCACGCTAGTGGGGCTCGAGCTAGTGCACTAAAAATAGCCATGTGGATATTGCAGCTCAGGCTGTCAAGCCGACCTGACCCCTATGCTTGCGAGCCCGAGCTCCAGTCTGAGCTGCAACAGCCACATGGCTATTTTTAGTGCACTAGTTCAACCTCTACTACCATGAGTCTGTCTACCTGGGCTGGGAGGCTCAGTCCCAGCTGCAGTGCAGACATACTCAGTGTGGTTGGTATTACTCAATGTGGAGGAGTCTTGGCAGCATAAATTGTGATCTTTATCAGGACAACTTTAACTGCAAATGAAAGAAAAATGTAGTGCTGGCAAATAGCAAAGGATTGAGAGCCATGGAGGCTACAGGCAAATGTTCCACAGAACAGGCATGAGCGGTATAAGATTCCCCACACTTCCCTGCCAGAACCACCACTAAGTGTGAGAAGGTAGGTCTCTCTCTGGGTCCACTCAGCATGTGATTGCTTTGTGGGAGTGACCACACATTTTCACTTCAGCTCCTCCATGACTTTAGTGGCTGCACCTCTGGCGCTGTTCAATCCCTCCCTAAATGTAAATGTTTTCCAAATGTGATGGAATTCAAACAAAGTGCCTTGAGCACTTGCTTTCAGGTTCCCAAGGCAGAAATTTCAGCCCTTTGGAAGCACATGACACAGCAAAAAAGCTAGTGAGATGAGGAGGAAGCTGGAAATGCTGTGGGCTTCATTTCTGCAACAGACACAGCATTTCCTGTCCCCTCCAAGTCATGATTCAGCATTTCTAAAGTCAAAGTTTGTTGGTTCAGCTCCATGTCTGTGTGGAGCAGAGGTGAACTTGAGGGGCGCTAGGAGGAACTGGTAGTATCGTTACTGTGACCCATCGAAAGAAACCAGTTTAGACTCTATCAAAGAATGAGCTGGGCTGTAGTCTGCTAGATGAATCTATTCTGCAGCTCATGTCAATGAGGGTCCAGCTACCCCACTGCTGTACGGGACAAGTCTGCTCCTCTAACTCTTCCAGCAAAGGTCTACTGCCACTGCATTATGCAGGACATGTCTGCTCCGGTGGTGAGAGTCTAGTTGTCCTGTTTCTCTATTGTCTTTACAAGGGAGGGTCTCCCTGTCCCACCACTGCACCCTGCTGGGTGAGTCCATTCTCACTCTCCATTCCACTGCCGCATGGCCCCAGGCATACCTCTCCAGTGTCCCACATTGTGGGGTACAGCCTGCATCTGGCCTCAATTTTTAAAGTTGTCCCACAGTCCCGCATGCCCATTGCCAAGTCCCTATATGGCTGCTCAGCAAGTGTTCTTGGTGCATGATGTCCTCATGTCTCACGCTCGCAACCAGTCACTGCCGCTTTGCGAGCAAGTGGAGCAATGCCAGCCAATACGTCACATGAAGGTCAACAGCTGCAGCTGAGCGCCAGTCTCGAAAGTGTCAAGAGCTTGCATAATTGTCACCTTAGCATCTTATGGGTACCATGTCTGGTAGTACAGGCATAATGGCCATATACAACTTGCAAAATTACTAGCATTGCTGGAGTTCTGTCGCATCTATCTAATTTTCTTTATTCAATGCCAGTTCAATGTGAGGATGCAAGCTCAAAAAACTCAACTGCTGACCTAGCATAATGACCTCTGTAGGATTGTCCAGCCATTTTCTTGAAGAATACTGAAGCCAGAGGCTGCTGTCAAGCAGGACGACTGCAAAGTCTTGGTTCAGAGATTGAAAATTTTCTTCACTATCCAAGTATGTGTCAGTCCAGAAGGTGAGGACTATATCCACCAGCATGAAGATGCCCTCCATGGACCTTCTGTTGAAAAGTACAGGTGTAAAAAAGTTGCATTATTTTATGTTAGCGTATGGGGTAGAATGACTTTAAAATTCCTCTTAACAGATCAGCTATTAAAAAAATGCAGACATGTTCCTTGATCCCACATCAAAGCTGCAGGTGTCAGCCACAGCTGTGTCTGATCTGGTAGCCACACTGGAGATTACAAGTAGTGCTGAAGAAGCCAGTCAGCTAATGGATCAGTTTTCAATGTACCGGCTGAGACAAAGGTTCAACGTCAAAACACTTAACCCACTAATTTCTATTCAAATGAACAAAACACGTGAGGCATTGCAACCAAAGGAAGTGTTGGAGTTGGAAAAAAAACCCAACAACCACAAAATACAACAGTGAGCATTAGAGCAAATGAACTGTTTCTTTTATTGGAAATAGTGGCTTTCTGTGTAAAGCATGCTTCTAGTACACAGAATCAGCATTTAGTCTCATCATAATATGTTCCAGGCTGCTTGCATGCTTGTTCCTACATATATTGGTAAATAAAACAGTGTTCAATAACAAAATGTATGTCCCTTATTGTGTTCCTGATTTCAAGGTGTGTTGTCCCTCATTTTGAGGGTGACGGTTCCACATTTCAGAGTCCGGGGGTTGAGACAGCAGGTGAGTCTGCTTCGCTCCCCATGCCAGTAATGGTCCCCCCCGCCCGGAAACTGTACTTTGCCAGGCTAATCCACACAGGGCTCCATGTAATCTGTGTGGATTATACACATGTCTCTGCTGCTTGTCCCAGCTGGAACTAGGGACACGTGAGAATGAAAAATACTCGGAGGAGAATTAGCCAAATGGCCTTCAACCTGCAGAAAGGGTTAGTTCAGGTTTGGTTGAAATTCTGGGAAGAAAGTCAAGGCATTTTTTATTGCATTTAAATTGACTTGTACTTCCCTAGCCCTTGTGTGAGCTGATAGTAAGCTGTTCCAGGGCAGCAGGAAGGTGATGGCAGTGGGGAAATACACTGGGTGTGAGGGTCCATGTCAGGAATAGGGGTACATGAGAGAATAGTGGGTATGTGCTGGGAATGGAGAGTTCATAGGGGATATATGTCCAGAATGGGGAAACGGGGGAACTCACCAGGAATGGAGAAATACACGCTGGGAAGCAGGGTGCACATTAGGAGTGGGGGAATGTGTCAGGAGTATGAGGTACATGCTGGAAGTTGTGGAACATGGCTGAATACAAATGTCTATCCATCCATTTCACACAGTAGACTGGCAACATTGACCCAAAAATCAGCTGTGCCACTTGTCACAGCGCAATCTGACAAGGCCTTCTGAAGGAGCATGACATGGGCATGGTGGTGTGGTAGTGGGTTTAGAGCTTACTTAGCCTTCAGATGGTTGCCCTCACATCACGGGAGGAGAAGACAAGATGAACAATCATTACCATTTATAGTCCTGTAACATTGTTTATTCATTATGATCACAGAGTAGCTTTTTGTCCACTCATAGACTGAACATGCCAATAACATGATGTTATTATTAATTGGGCACACAACCCCATCATTTTACCTACTGCTTCACAAGAGATATAGTGAGGCAAACAAAGCCTGCCCCGAGGAGCGGATGAATCAGACAGCACAATACAGAACAAAGCAAAACAAACACAGGCTGTTGTCAGTTGGTGGGTCTTGGGATGCATTCTTTGGAAGTAAGGCTGGGAGCCAGCAAAGCCTACATTGGGTGGGAGCTGTTCTGAGCTTATGGCGGTGGCATGGAAGAAAGGTAAAGAGAGCCATGAGGATGCGAAGGCAGAACGGAGGGAAGAGGAGTGAGTATAGTAGGAGTTATGGGGACTTTAGCAGGGCAGAATTGTGGAGAGCTTTGAAGCGAGGAGGAGAACCTGGAACTTTGGCCAGCAAAGCACTTAAGCACATGGGTAGTCCTGGTGAAAGTCATTGGGATTACTTATGTACTTAAAGTTAAGCATGTGCTTAAGTGTTTTGCTAGACGGAGGCCTTGATGCAGACGAGCAGAGGAAATCAGTGCAGGGATTGGAGTAGTAAGGAGATATGGCCTGAGTAGGGGGAAAGGAAGATTAGGTAGCTATGTGCTTATGTGCACCCACATCACCATAGTATCTGAGCTTTCTGGCAGCTTTCTTTTGGGTGGAAATAGGAGAGCTATCCAGGGGACAATATGTCCTACAGGCAGTTTCTGTATCTCTGGCAGCTTTTGGGGCGAGGAGGGCAGAGTGGCCAAGTTTCAGGGAGCTCCAAGGCTAGGAGGATATGAGTGGATTTAATTAGAGTTAATTTTGGGTGTAATTAGAGTGGGTGCCATAGGCTGACAAGAAACGAGTTGGTGATGGGAAGTAGAGATAGGCAGGGCATTAAATAGGCCCAGAGCGGTGTCATGGAGGAGGCGTGAGAGAAACTCTTTTACCTCACAGATAGAGAAGGGGAAAGGATATAGAATGGAGGTATCTGGAGCTTACATTTGTAATATTTGGGGCTTTACCCCAAAGGGACTTGAAGACGCTCTGGATGCTGACATACGTTTAAGGGGACTGTATGGGTCAGCTTGCTGGATACATTTTACATCCACAAGGCACTGGCACAGTTAATAGCAGGGGATGCACAATCTCTAAAAAAGCTTTTGTCATTGAGGATAGATCCCCTGCTCCCATCTACACACACTAAAGCAAGTCCAGCCATTGCCAAAAGCAGGTCTTGTCGCCAATGATAGCCCAATGCCACTCAGCTGACACTGAAGACCAAACTCCTGATGCTAGTCCAGGCATTGCTCTTTAAGCACATGCTTGGCCAACACACCCATTACAATGACCCTTTAAAAGATAGAATTCTACCTATGGTAGCTCCCCAGGTGAAGCATCTGACAGGAGGGATCACATAACTGGAAAAGTAAAATGACCAGGGAATCAAGTGACTTCCTGTGGGGATTATATAAGAGGGAGCTTGGGACAGACCAGGGCCAGTCAGAAGGTCTGGGATTAGAGTGCTAACTGGCTGGAAAGCCAGACCAGAAGCAAGACTAGCCAGAGCTCTGATACAGAGGTGACTGTGAAGCCTTGGGAGAAAAGGCTGGAAACATCTTGGGGAGACCAGATACAAGGGTGAAGGGCAAATAGTTACTGTTAATAACACTAATAAGCCAGAACCCAAAAGGGGAGACCTCAATTGAAATGCCAGTATGTGAGTATTTGAAAGGTGCAGGAGGAGGGGAAACAGAGGCACAGCAGCACCCCTCAAAGGAGCAGGCAAATCAGCTGTGTTAGACAGCCCACTCTCAATGTGAAATTCACTCTTGTTCAGAAGGCTGCTCTGCGCCCTGAGGGCTTAGGTGAGATTAAATGGTACACAGGCTTGGTGCTGGTCCTCTGCTCAGGAGAAAGTTCCACCCGCGTGACATCAGTGGGAATGAAGGGCATTCAGCGCCAGGAGCCACTAGCAACATCAGGCCCTCAGTGAGAGAGATACAGAAGGGATAATTAAGATCCAGCACAAGCATTTGGCAGCTACACTTAGTAACTCCCCAAGGTCATTGCAGTTCCTGCTGAGAGTAACTATTTGCTCAGGCTTATCCCCAGGTCTGTATCAGAACTGGATGCAACCAGCCAGTTACCTAGCAGGAACAAAACATCAAAGAGCTAGATTCTGGTCAAACGCCTTCACCTCCAAAACACAGGACAAGGGCCAAACCTTCTTTGAAGCTGTCTGTGTGGATGGCCAACTCCCGCCCTCAGAAAAGCAGGTCATCCCTGCAGGGGAGACAGGAGGGAAAATTCTGCAGCCACTGCAGAAACCAGTTGTCCTAATGGATTCTGGGGCTGGCCCATGGAAGGCCGGGGAGCCGACAGTGCCACTGGGACACTAGGGAAATTAGAGGGCTTTTAATTAGCTAGATGCCCAGCTAAGGGTCAAATATTGCTCTGAATGACATCCTGTGCACTCTCACTAACTTCAACAGGGTCACATGGGGAGTCCAATTTGATCCTGGGAGCCCATTCCCAGGTGGAGTATATCTGTGCAGACCTATTGACTTCCACATAGCTACTGAAGATCTGGCACAACTGTCTATATAAGTTAGCTCATCTCAAGCAGAATCATCACGTTGCCCCTCCGTGTGTTATCAAAGGTACAAGCGAAGCAAATATATCACCCCTGCAAATGCACTTCTATTTCAAACTTATTTGTCCTCCTTAAAGTTTGGGTGACTGGAAGGCTGATGGAAAGGTGAGAGCACAGGTATGAAATGTGCAGGTGCTGGGCCAGCTTCCCACTCTGAGCGGCCAACATTCTACTGTGTCCGTCCCACACATGCTCAGCTCTGCCCAGCACACCTCCATCCTAAATCTTGCTGCTTTTTCTTCATCACTTCAGAGCTCCTGCCTTCCCTCTGTGTCTGCAACACCAACACCCTCATCCGGGCCCTTCACCTCTCGCATCTCAGCTACTGCAACCCCCTCCCCTCTGGCCTTCATACCTGCGGCCTTATACCCCTCCAGACAGTTCCAAACTCCATTGCTAAGATCCTCCCCCTAACCCAACACTCTGACCACATCACCTTCCCTCCTGAGTCCTTCCCCATCCTCCACCACACCAATCACAAGCTTCTTGTCCTCGCAATTTAGCCCCACCCCACCTATCACATCCTCAACTGCTCTTGCCCTCGCTTTGGACAATAGCCAACTTTTGTCTACTTCTGCCCTTCCTTCCATATCACCCTATACCAGTGGTTCCCAAACTGGGGTTTGTGAACCCCTGGGGGTTCACGAAATGTTACAGGGGGTTCTCGGGAAAAAATTCCCTAATGGTGGACAGAGCTGTCCCTAGGGACCCCGGCACGGGGCTAGCAGCCCAGAGCCCCTGAACTTCCAAGAGCTAAGCAGATCAAAGCAAGCCTATCTATCACACTGAGGAGATTTAAACTTCAAGACTCCTTATAAGAAAAGGAAAGGGAGGTGGATATTTTTTGCTGTTTTTAAAATGAAATAGGCAGCTAGTGTTTTTTTTTTTTTTAATTATTATGAAGAACAAGTTTAAGCTTTGTTGTAACGTGCGTTGTTTGCCTGGACTGCTCAAGACCTGAATGCTTGTGTAGGAGGAACTCTTTGAGTTGACTTCTTAAATACCTTCCTGCTGTTTCACATCTGATACTCCTTGATGAAACAAAGGAGCCTTGTCTTATAACAGGCTTATTCAAAGTGATACAAGCTATGAAAGTGAGATCTTGGAAGAGTGTTGCAATTTTCATAATGTAATAAAACTACTGTAATGATAAATAATAATTAATAATAAATAGTGTGTAATAAGCATGTCATAAAAACAAATTGTGTATTTCCAAGATCACTGCTTTTATAATTTATACTCAGATAAAGGAGAAAATCCCTGGAAATATTCATTTTTAGGAGGGGGGTTCACGAGACTTGACATTTTCGTGAAAGGGGTTCACAGGTTGTTAAAGTTTGGGAACCACTGCCCTATACCTATTGAACTTCCTCCTTGATAAGATCCATGCATCCACAAGGCGGGATTTACACCTTATGCTCCCCTAGGCACAGCATCTTCAGCATCCCGCTGCCTACAGCTGACCATCGTGTTGCACGCAGTTTTAGAGAGGTAAGGTGCCCCTAGAACGCCGGTGGCCCTAGGCACGTGCCTACTGTGCCTAATTAGAAATCTGGCCCTGTACATCCACCACACTATCCTCCATCAGCTCCTGCTTGGGACTCACTGCTATGTGCTATGGAATGTTACCAGATGAAAATGATTGGACAGGAAGGGCGGGGAGACCATTCCCCCTGATCTGCTCACAGCTAGTCTAGGAAAAAACACCCTTGTTCTGCTGCTAACTCATTCTCCCTTCCCTCCCCACCCCCTATGTTTGTCTCTCGCACCTTACACTTTGGCGTCAGCTAACGCTGTCAGCTCTTTGGGAATGTCCTTTGCTGCAAATCTGCACCCAGCTTCACGAGGCCCTGATCTCAGCTGGAGCCTCTTAGAACTGCAGAGGGATAAATAAGAGTAGCTATAACAACAGTGAGCAATTAACTTTATCTTGGGTGACACGCCCCTGCTGTTTGCTGATGCTGCCAGAACAGGATAAGTTACTGTGGCTAGGAACCAGGACTGAACAACATTCCCACACTTATTCAGCAAAGTCCTGCTTCTCCTCAGATCATGTCTATGCTACCTTCCAGGAAAAAGGAGGGGAGCCCACAGCATAAGCTCTTCCTCCTGCTTTGCATGCCTCCCACGGTGGAGAACAGTTCTTGAAGCTTCCATGCATTGCCCCAAAAGGGGTTGAACGCATATTTAAAATATCCTGGGTCATGTCAGGTGTTTTCAGTGTCTAGAGCGTGGATTTGGTAACCTGTTTGCTTAAATCTGATAGCGCTAATGTGTGTGTACGTGAGCTATTGGCTATGTTCCTTCACCCCTTACGCTGCACCTATGGGAGCCAATGGGAATTTTGTCAATGACTTCCATTGGTGCAGTATCAGTTCCTAGGGTCAGATCCAGTGCCCAGTGAAATCAGTAGAAAGACTTTGGATCAGATGCCCTGGATATATCTAGGAGTGTGATGGGGTGTTCACCTCACACTTGCCCTGAGCGGGTTAAGGCAGACTGAGAAGGGGTCTGATTAACCCAACAGGCCACAGCTGAGGGGAATTGGGTGGCTAAGCAATCCCCTGATTGAATGAGAAAGCCCAGCTGAGGAGGAATGAGTTGGGCTGGAACTATAAAGGCAAGAAATTGGCAGCAGAAGGGAGCTGCTGGGAAAGTCTGCAGTCGCTCCCTGGGAGAAGGAAGGTGTGTTTGGGTTGGAAAACCCAGAGTAGGGGAAGCCAGGAGGGTAGAACAAGGCTCAGGGAAAGACAGTGAGGTCTAGACAGGAACAGGCCTGAACAGCTGGCTAGAGGGTCCCTGAGTCAGAACCAGGAGTAGAGAGTGGGCCTGGCTCCCCTGCCAGCCACTGAAGGAGTGCCACAACAAGGCTGTGAATGAGGATACTGCCTAGGAGGACTGCTGAAGGAAGACTTTAGTACCCCGGAAGGGGAAAAGGGATGTAGTGACCTGGCTGGAGGTCTGAGTCACAAAGAGGAGCAAGAGAGGTACTGCAGACCCAGAGAGAGAGGCGGAGAATGAGGATGGCGTGCAACTGCGGGAAGGGGTATTTATCTCATGGGCTATTCCCCATAGTGACCAGGAGGAGATGCCATCCTTGTGGTGAGTTGAGCGCCCTGTCACAAGGAATCGAAGCACTTGGCTATGGCAGCCACTCTCCAACACTCCTGACCTCTTTGCATAGGAGAAAGTATATTGATCCCGCATGAAGCTTTAAGCAGTAATCACCGGGATTTAAATGGAAATGTAGTCACTAAAGGGACTCTTCTTTTCCTGGCTATTATAGCAGGTGGCCACATAATAATGCAAGGCCATTACTACAGAGAGATTCTTGTGAGCACTGAGATTTTTGCTGACCATCCTGACCACAATGCACAGGTGACCCTTAGTTTCTACTTGCCAAATGTGATGCTTCCTAAGGTACAGATCACTGCTTTCCCAGAGTTGGCAAGATTCAGCAGCAGGCTGGAGGGAGAATTGGTCAGTGTCAGAGGGATGTTGTACAGGGCTAAAGGGAGACTTGGACTTTGTCTCCTGCTTCTGTTCCCTTTCCTTCAACTCTGGCCTGGCTCTCCTTTCCCTGCCCATGATGTGGAAGAACATTCACGACCCATACCCTCATCTGCTGCCAGGACTTCACTCCTTAGGCTGATGAATATGGCCCAGTGGCATTAACGAATGGATCTTTAGCAGGCCTCGTGCCATATAGAACTGACGTAAAGCGCTCATTGCAGGGCTGCTATCACCTCCATCAATGGCCAGGCATTACTCCCTGCCGGCTAGGTTGAAACTGAACGTGAAGGCTGCTCTGATTTGTGCCGGTTGCCACAAGGGGTTGTCCCAGCAGCTGGTGACTGGATACCCCAGCCACCGCCCCTTTTCCATGGCTACACTCCCGGCACAGACTGCAGGGACAGGGGGTGGCATATGAGCTAATACCGTGGCCCTAGGCCATCCAAAGATTCCCCTATACCAAGGGAATCTTCCAACAGTGAGGTCTTCCAGCTTTACACAATCGGGGCAACACAAAGCAGCCCCAATGTACTTGAGGAATGGGGCCTTAATGTCTAGCCAATGGTATGGTTTGGGGCATCACCTGTACAGCAGTGTAAGTGATTTACTCCTCAGCAGCATTTCTGTTTATACCTGTTTGTATATATGTTTATATAATCTTGTTGCCTTAGTTTCTAGTGGTGGATGGGGTGACACGCTAACAGCAGGGCTTTTGGTACCTGTCCTGTAAATTATGGTGACCTCATACAGATGGAGGTGAGATGTACATCTCTCAACTTTAGCTGGTGGTTTGGATGTTGGATTTTCAGATACGAAAAACAGTGACTTGTGAGCTGAATAAGCTATAAATGGCCTCTGACATCCATTGAGAGAGAACTGCCCACTTGTCCAAACTGCTGCTAGAACTTCTGTTTCCGTTGGAGGAGGTCATTTGCTGAATGGTGAAGGAGCCCTATGAAGCTTAATTTGAAAATGTTTGAATTTGCCATATCGTATTCCCCACCCTAAGTCATCACAGCCCACTAATAGCTGGTCTATGAAAGAGGCTGAAGTTTCAGTTCTGATGGTCTAGGCAAACCCATTACCTTTAAGAGGCAGCATGGTCCATGAGCAGGGCATGAGATGGGGACTCAGGGACCCTGGATTCTATTTCTGGCTCTGCCACCGGCCTGCTGGGTGGCTTGGGCAAGTCACTTCCCTTCCCTGTGTTTCTCTTTCCTGTCCTGCTCTCTGTCTCTGTCCTATTTAGACTGTAAGCTCTTCAGATCACAGCTCTCGCTGTGTCTGAGTACGGGGCCTAGCAAGATGGGACTTCTAGGCACTACTTTAATGCAAATAACAATAACACACAGGACAAGATCCTCTGCTGATAAAAAACAGCTGGTCACTTTATAGCTGCTGGCTCAAAATGTTCCTCCCCGTCATTGATCCTGAGGGTGACTGGAGCAGTTCCTGGGAGTGGGTGTGGTTCTTGAGACCCATCTGGAGGGATCACTACAACTTTACTCTGACTTCTGAGCTGGGGAACCAGGTTCAGGCTATGTCTATGCTGTGTACCACTGCAGCTGTGCCACTGTAAGGTCTCCTGCATAGCCACTCTGTGCCAAGTGGTGAGAGCTCGCCCACCGCATACTTAAACCACCTCCAATGAGCGGCTGTAGTTATGTCGGTGGGAGATGCTGTCCACACCGGCGCTTTTGTCGGTGAAACTTTTGTTGGTCCAGGGTAGGGTGTTTCCACGCCCCTGACTGACAAAAGTTTGGCCGACAAAAGTGCTAGCGTAGACATAGCCTCCGATTATTCCTGTGTCTATTGCCTGTGTACCAGCACCCAATCTGCCATGAGATTCATGTCCTTTTTTAGCCAATTTCTCCTTTCAGTGTGGGTAGTTCGGTGCTCTTCTAGTTGGTGTGTGAATGTTCCCAGCATTCCCACACCCATGTAGCACCAGGGCTTGTTTCATCTTGTCCTCTGCATAATTTGCTAATGTGTAGGTGATGCTTTGCCCTCCGAGTGGTATTTTATTTTTTCCTTTAGATCTCTCTAAAAGGCTGCAAAATCACATGGGCCAGATCCTCAGCTGGTGTAAATCAGCAGTGAAGTGCAGGGAGCTGTGAAATCAATGCTGCTGCACCCCATTCACACTGGCTGACACTCTGACCTAGAGCAATTTTGTTTTGCTGGTTTGATAGAACATTCTGGCCCAAACTCATCCCTGGCTGAAGCAGGTATAGTTTCACTGTTGACCCTGGAGTTGTGCCCACTTGTTCCAGCAGGGATCTGGCCCCCTGTCTTACCCCCTGCATGTGGGTACCCTCTCATAGGTCAGAGCAACTGCACCTGTGTTCCCCCTCCATGGTCCAATAAGGGCACCTGCTCTTAGGCTTCCAGCTCCCCAGACATCAGCTCTATTGGGCGAAGAACCATGTCTGTCTCCCTCCTGACCACGGTATTTACAGGCTGCACAGTCCCCTGCCTATACTGTGAACTCCCCAGCAAAACAGACTGCTCCAGCAGCCCTAAGTCTCTGCCTTGCTTTCTCTTCAGAGGCTATAAACAGCATAATTGCCCACATGTATAAGTTATCACACAGCTCTTTCTAAGCAAGCACATTTATTCTTTAGGTAAAAGCTTTACAGAGAACATATTTTAAAAACTCTAACCAAACCTACACACATGCTAATAAGCTGCCCAGAGATCACCCCCTGACTCCACCAAGGGCTCTGGCCACTGAACAGTCCTTCAAACCCCACCAAGAGGTGTTTGTGTGATTACAATTTCATAATTCCTTTTGCTGCAAACAAGAACACTCATGAATTTGTGAGTCACTCATTTATATCCTTTGGACCTTTGATCTGGGAATACATAATTTGTAGACAAAGGTCCCCTCCTCAGGGCAAAGCTTCAAAAGGCTGGGGGTTTGCATAACCTGCACCACTAAGTATTTCCTAGGAATCCCACTTTTCTTTGTTTGTCTAGCACAGTGTTTCAAAGAGTCCTTTGAAGCTCATGGTATTTCCCAAGGTTTACATTAGTCATGTCTCCTAGAGAAGTTACATACAATCCCATAATAGCACACAAACATTTGCATTTTAATACAATCTGCTCCTAAAATACTTAAACTTAATTCAATTAGGATTAATTTAATTCAGTAAGGTTTGTGTAGGATATTGCAGAGAATTGCCGTAACAGTCACACACACACCTCCCTGATTGCTGCACTGTGTGTTGTCTACGTGACTCCTCCACTGAAGGGAGCATTTGTGGTTCCACTCCTTGACAGCCCCTCTGTAATTTATTGAGTGAGCTTATGCTCAGTCCCTGGTGTGTGTGTGGGTTCCTTTGCCCAAGTCTAGCAGTTTGGCCAGCCAGTTCTGAATCTCCAGTGCTCTGCACCGTAGCTTGGTGCAAGCACCCACCGTTTGGTGCTATCACTTTTGTTCCCTCTGTGTCCTTATCCCCCATGCTGACACCGGTGAAGTTGCAAGTAACAGCTCACTGTCCTAAACATATGTGATAGGTAGGTACACTCCCCTGGACTTGCTTTGCCTAGCAGAATACGTAAAGGACCAAATCATGCTCCATTGCTCATGGGAATAAGCCCATTGGGATATTCATATGAGTAAGGGGAAACAACACTTGGCCCAAATTCTGGGTTCAGTAGTTTGCTCACCAGAGAAATAGATAGTCAAGGCATATTGAGCCAGATCTACCTCCTGATTCCAGCTGCTTTGCACCATTCCAGTCGTACAGCACGGCAGGATAACCAGGCTAACTGCCCCTTTGAGGATCCCCATTGCCCCAGCATGGAAAGAAGTGGTCATGGCTGGAATGTCACTACACCCTGTGATCCTTGGCGGCTAATGTGAGAGCAGCATTGAGGCTGCTCCAATTTATGCTGGGAACTGGACTGGGGTCTCAGAGCTGTCTTATAGCCTCCTTTATACACACACAGCCTCGCTCAGAGACCCTGGGATATCAGTGGCCATGATCTTTTCATCACTCAGTTGGAATCATGTTTAGTAAAACCCCATTGACCTCTAGTGGCATGGCTCAGTAGGAGAGCTCTTCGATTCCCGGTGCTTAGAGCCAACACTCAGTTCACAGTCTAGCTACCAAATTGTTTTTTTCTGTGTCAGCCCCATCGCACTCGTTTGTACTTGTTGTCACAGACCCTAGCAAGCACCCGTCCCTGGCCACCCTCTAGGATTGCTGTAAAGGGAATCCCAGCCTCTGTGCTCTGGATACCCAGGGGTGTATTCAACTCCTGGAACCTGAATGAAGTCCAGCCACTGCCCCAATCTCAGGGTCCCTAGATGCGCACTCAGGTGCAGACCTTCTATCTGGCACCTCCTTTGAGTGTTGGAACCTGCTGTCCAGCCTCCTAGGCCCTCTGGGTGCAGCAGAGATGATGATCCTTCAGACTGCCCACTCCAAAACACCCCTCTCCCAGAACTCCATCCCCAAAGCTGTGAAACTTCTGTGTTACAATGTAACTCCTCGGGGCACGTGGTAGTTGTGAAGCAGTCAGCACACTCACACTTTGTTGTCTATCAAATTGATGCTCTTTATAGTTAATCAGGTAAAGCACAGGAGAGCACAGATCATACAAAAAAACCTAGCTGCAATGTCCATCAGTAGCTCACCCGTCTCTTGGCAGACCTTGGAGGGATTCACATGACCAAAAGAAGCAGGTGACCCCAGCAGGATTCTATAAAGGAACTCACAAAGGGAAGCTGGGGGAAACACCCATCTTGTATCAGATTAAGATGAGGGACGGGAGGCTGCTGCAGGGGCAGAATAGGTAATGGGGGGGCAGGGGTGTGAATAATCCTGAGCAACATAAAAATTGCACCGACCTAAGCGCTGGAGTGGACAGCGCTATGCCAACGGGGAGAGCTTCTCCCACCAACACAGCTACCACCTCTTCCAGAGGTGGATTTATTATGCCGATGGGAGCGCTCTCTAGTGTAGACTAGCCTCGAGGCTCTGTCTATACTACAGGCACTAGAGACTTAGGGTACGTCTACCCTACCCGCCAGATTGGCGGGTAGTGATCAATCTATCAGGGATCGATTTATCGCATCTAGTGTAGATGTGATAAATCGATCCCCGATCGCTCTGCCGTCGACTCCTGTACTCCACCGCGGCGAGAGGCGGAAGCGGAGTTGACGGGGGAGTGGCGGCAGTTGACCCCACGCCGTGAGGACGCGACGTAAGTCGATCTAAGATACGTAGACTTCAGCTGCGCTATTCTCGTAGCTGAAGTTGCATATGTTAGGTCAACCCCCCCCCCCGCCGACCCCCAGGGTAGACTAGGCCATAGCTACGGCACCATAGCTAAACCTCTGCAACCTCATAATGTGGACACAGACTACAGTGATGGAAGGGGTTTTTCCCATTACTGTAGTAACCCCAAGCAATGATAGCCGGGTCGGCAGACACATTCTTCCATTGACCTAGCTGCGTCTATCCCAGCGGGGTAACTTGGCATAGCTCCGGCACTCAGTACATAGTACAGTAGTTATGTCAACTTAATTTTTAAGTATAGGCCAGGCCTTACTATGTGTTTGTACAGGGCCTCTAGCTGCTAGTGCAATATAAGTAATAATTCCTGTCTTCCGGTTAAAGAGTTAAACTAGATTCAAGACCAGAAGTCATCAAATTTACCAGCTGCTATGAATTATCTATGCTGCAGCATCCAGCATCAGATGTCTATGAAAATTACACCAGAAACACTTCAATGCTCCATAACACATATAGATTGCTGTAACATGACTATATTATAACTAGCAGCTATTCACTAGAGCGTTGTACTCTAAATCCTGCCTGGGAATGTGATAAAGTCAATATTTGTGTAGCACTCCCATTTGCGCTTATGAAATAAATCTTTCTGACACTACAAGACACACAGAGAAAGCAGCTCATTTTATAAATCACTGCTCTGGTACAATGGCATTAATTTAGCAATTTTCCATGCAGATGGGCCTATACTTGTGCTTAATGGCAAAAAAAAGAAAAGTCCGGGGAATATAAAAGTAATGTACAGCCAGAAGTAGGAATAAAGGTTCAGTATTAGTGTTCCTGGTAGACAGATGCTGATCTATAAACAGGAGAATTGTTTTAGAACTATAGAAGGCTTCATTTGCTTGAAGCAAAACATTTTCAGGTCATTGGCTTGTCCATGGGTAGCAGTAAAACATCCCAATTACAACTATAGCTGGGCAATAATTTTTGACCACAATTTTTTCAGGGAAAAATGCAGATACTGTGACGCTGAGACATTTTGTGAATCCCTGTTAATTTCCCCAAATCGTTTTGCTGGGGGGCGGGGGAATTGAGAAAATCTGACACTTTCAAAATGAAACATTTTTGATCTTTTTTTATTCCAAATGATTTTTTTGTTTAGAAATTTTCTTTATAAAAGGAAATTTGTAAAAGTTTTAAAATGCTTGAAATCAAATCTAAATCTTTAGGTTTTGTGCAGTTTTGTTGTAGCTGTGTTGGTCCCAGGATGCAGGATATTAGACAGACAAGATGGGTGAAGTAATATCTTTGATTGGACCAACTTCTTCTGGTGAGAGAAACAAGCTTTTGAGCTCCACAGAGCTCTTCTTCAGGTCTGGGAAAAGTACTTGGGGCATGGCTACACTTGCAGATGTAGAGCATTTTGAGTTAAACCAGCATTTGGAGAGCGGAGTAGGGAAAGCGCTGCAGTCTGACCACACTGGCAGCTGCAAGCGCACTGGCCTGACCACATTTGCAGCACTTGCAGCGGCATAGGGAGTGGTGCATTATGGGCAGCTATCCCACAGAGCACCTCTTCCCATTCTGGCGCTGTGGCTTGTGGAAAGGGGGCGGGGGTACGGGGCATTCTGGGTCCTGTCCCAACACCCCGTGATGCACCGGTTCACATCCCAGCAATCCCTCTGCTTCCGTCCACATTTGGCGTCATCTTTCAACGTTTTTTGTGCTGCGCACTCTGTCTTCCTTTTCGGTCTGCGGGAATGGAGCCCGAACTGCTGAGGAATATGCTGACGAGTCTCACCAGTATGTCACATTTGGCAGTCGAGTTACTCCTTAAGATCCAAACTGACAGTGAGGACTCCGATGATGATATCGACTCGAGTAACGCATACGACAAGAGATTGCTTGTGGCATTGATGGATATGCTTACCAACGTGGAATGGCGCTTTTGGGCTCGGGAAACAAGCACTGAGTGGTGGGATCACATTGTCAAGAAGTCTGGGATGACGAGCAGTGGCTGCAGAACTTTCGGATGAGAAAAGCCACTTTCATGGGACTGTGTGATGAGCTCACCCCCACCCTGTGGCGCAAGGACATGAGATTGAGAGCTGCCCTGCCGGTTGCAATCTGGAAGCTGGCAACTCCAGACAGCTACCGATTGGTCGCTAACCAGTTTGGAGTGGGAAAGTCGACCGTTGGAATCGTGTTGATGCAAGTTTGAAGGGCCATTAATGGCATCCTGCTCAGAAGAACCTTGACTCTGGGCAACATGCATGATATTGTGGCTGGCTTTGCACAACTGGGTTTCCCTAACTGCAGAGGGGCGATAGATGGGACGCATATTCCAATTCTGGCACCAGCCCACCTAGCCTCCAAGTATATTAATCGGAAGGGGTATTTCTCTATGGTTCTCCAGGCGCTTGTGGATCACCGTGGGTGTTTCATTTACATTAATGCAGGCTGGCCCGGAAAGGTGCTTGATGCACGCATCTTTCGGAACACAGGCCTGTTCAGGAAGCTGCAAGTCGGGACTTTTTCCCCAGACCAGAAGATCACCGTAGGTGAAGTCAAAATGCCCATTGTGATCCTTGGAGACCCCACTTACTCTTTAATGCCGTGGCTCATGAAACCCTACACAGGGAACCTTGACAGCATCAAGGAGCGGTTCAACAACAGGCTGAGCCAGTGCAGAATTACTGTGGAGTGTGCTTTTGGCCATTTAAAGGGCTGCTGGCGCTCTCTGTATGGGAAGCTGGATGTGGCCAATGACAGCATCCCTGCAGTTATATCCGCGTGCTGTACCCTCCATAATATTTGTGAAGGGAAGGGTGAAAGATTCACTCAGGCATGGAACTCAGAGGTTCAACACCTGGAGGCTGAATTTGAACAGCCAGAGAGCAGGGCTATTAGAGGGGCCCAGCACAGAGCTGCAAGGATTAGGGATGCCTTGAGGGAGCAATTTGAGGCTGAAAGCCACCAGTAATGTCTGGTGCCCTGCACAGGAGTGAAGTACAGTGGTTCCAATGTTAGTAGGAATCTGTGTTTGCTATGCTGACTTGCAGTGTCTGTTGCTTTCCTGGGCTAAGATATCTTTTACTTTATGCAATAATAAAGAATGTTTTCAAAGCCAAAAAATCCATTTATTGAAAAGAAAATTCATTTAATGAAAAAAAACACAACTGCTTGGGAAACAGAAAGGGCAAGGTGTGGGGTGGGGAACGGTACAATCACAGATTTGCGTATGTCCTGTTATCATACTTAGTCTTCCTGTCTGGAGTGCTGTGCAATGAGTGCTGCACTTCAGGATGGCTATACTGCATGGTGATGGGGGTTGAGTGCAGTGGATAAGGTTCGTAGTTTTCAGGGCTGGGTGGTGAAGCTACAGGTGTTGGAGGCAGCTGGTGGCGATAAGAACCCGGATGTTGGGGAAAGTGAGTTGGAGATGACATGGGGGAACAAGGGAAAGCGTTTGGGGACAAGGGCTGTGGGGGGTGGGGGACACGGTAGTGCTCTGCCTGCATGGCTACGAGCGCCTGGATTGAGTCCGCTTGGTGCTCCATGATGCTTATCAGCTGATCTGTACTTTGCTGCCGGAACTCCATGCTTTTGTGCCGGCGCTCCTCATTCTGCTGGCGGATCCTCCTTTCACTTTCCCTCCACGCCTGCGCTTTTAGATTCTCGTTAAGGGACTGCTGCATTACTTCATGCAGCATGTCTTCTTTGCTTCTATGTGGCCTCTTCCTGAGTCTTTGCAGTGTCTCGGCCGGTTATAACACAGACGGCTGAGATCTCAAGGTTGCATCTCTAAAGGCAAAATGAAACACTTAACAGTGGCAGCATTTTTCGCACCAGACAGTGCAATGATTCCCCCGTACTTAAGGTGGGCAAGCACAATCTACACAATAGCATAATTTGCCCGTCCCAAAGCGAGCGCACATAACCCACAGGAGCCCCAAAATGGTGAGTAAGCACAGGGTCAAGGGGGACTGATGGTTTCGTGGTTGTACTGTCCTCTGGGTTTCTGTGCATTGGTGAGAGCCAACAGCTGCAGGGGGCCCCTATACTGAACACTGTCCCCACATTTTCCACAGGAGTTCATCCTGGAAGATATCTCGCTGCTGAGGGTGACCTGGGAAGCAAGGGAGGATCTTCTACTACAATGCGGCTTCCGCCCTGGCCCATATGCAACTTGCCTGTGTGCAGCAATGGTCCCCCCGCCCCTCACAGCACAGTGGCGTGGACAAGTTAGCGTTACTGGGACAAGGACCACAATGGCTCTCCCAAGAAACCTGCACAAGCGCATTTCCCAAGTTCTGGATGAGACCTTTGAAGAGATCTCTGAGGCTGATTACTGCGATGTGAGAGAGCACATCAGCGCCCTATTCCGCATCTAGGCATGCATGCCTAACCCTCCTCGCCCCAAGAGCCCGCTCCGAATAACTTCCTTCCCAAAATAAAAGCCGCTTACCGGGAACATCCTCTGGTGTTTGTCCTTCCCCAAGCACCAGCCGATACAACTGGCTACCTTCCTCCTGACTTGAGAAGAGCTCCTGGCTGCATGCATCTAGGGATGCCAGGGTGTCTTTCTCCACCTCAACACCCTCGCTCCCGCTTTGCTCCTCTCCTCCTCCTGCCTTGTTGAACCGGGCTCTGTCTGAAGTGTCCATGGTGGTACTTGTAGTGGAGGTGGGGTCGCCCCCAAGTATCGCGTCCAGCTCTTTGTAGAAACTGCAGGTCCCGGGGGCAGCACCGGAGCGGCGGTTTGCCTCACGGGCTTTGAGGTAGGCATTCCGCAGCTCCTTCACTTTAACCCTGCACTGCAGTGTGTCCCGGTCATGGCCCCTTTCTGTCATGTCCCTTGATATTTGCCCGAAGGTATCGTAATTCCTACGGCTGGAGCGCAGCTGGGACTGGACAGCTTCCTCCCCCAAACACTGATGAGGTCCAGCACCTCGTCATTGCTCCATACTGGGGATCGCCTGGCGCGTGGAGGCATGGTCACCTGGAAAGATTCGCTGAGAGCACTCCACACCTTGCTAAGCAAACAGGAAGGGGATTTTCAAAATTCCCAGAGAATTTAAAGGGCAGGTCTGATGGTTGGTCACCTGAGGGCAGGACAGTAGAGTTCAAACTGATGACCAGAGTGACTAGAACAGGCATTGTGGGACACTTCTGGAGGCCGATCAGAGCACATTAACAGACTAGGGCGTCCACACTTGCGCCCCGGCGCTCCAGCGGGGGCTCATCAAACGTTATTCCACTCGCCGAGGTGGAGTACCAGGAGCGCTCTAGCCGCGGAGTCAGAGCGCTCTACGTGCCTTGCCAGTGTGGACGCATCGTGAGTTAGAGCGCACTGGGCTGCTTTAATGCGCTCTAACTCGCAAGTGTAGCCAGGCCCTTAGTGTCACAACTAAATACAAGGTGGAGCAGATTGCTTAGCATAAGCAGTTAACACATTTCCAGAGACCATTCAAGGTGAAATCACCTGTTGACACCCCTCCAATCATAGGGTGGAAATGGGGAGGGGTGGGAAAGAAGCAGCAAGTGGGGACTTAATCAGTCCTCATCCTCAAAGGAAACCTGCACAACACTTTCAAAGGCCTTGGCTACACTTGCCGATGTACAGCGCTGTGAGTTAAACCTGACTTTGTGCAGCTGAGTAGGGAAAGCACTGCAGTCTGTCCACACTGACAGCTGCCCAGCGCACTGTCGTGGCCACATTTGCGGCAATTGCAGCGCTATTGGGAGCGGTGCATTATGGGCAGCTATCCCACAGAGCACCTTTTCCCATTCTGGCGCTGTGGGTTGTGGGAAGGGGGCGTGGGTGCGGGGGATTCTGGGTCCTGTCCCAATGCCCCGTGATGCATCGCTTCACATCCCAGAAATCCCTTTGTTTCCGTCCACCTTTGGCGCCATCTTTCAACGGTTTCTGTGCAGCGCGATCTGTCTGCGGGAAATGGAGCCCGAACTGCTGAGGCGTATGCTGACAAGTCTCGCCAGCACGTCACGTTTGGCTGTCGAACTATTCCTTAAGATCCAAAGTGACAGTGAGAGTGAGGAGTCTGAGGTTGCTATCGAGCCGCGTAACGCGTACGACACCAAATTGCTTGTGGCATTCACGGACATGCTCAGCACTGTGGAACGCCGCTTTTGGGCTCAGAAAACAAGCACCAAGTGGTGGGATCACATCGTCATGGAAATCTGGGATGATGAGCAGTGGCTGCAGAACTTTCGGATGAGAAAAGCCACTTTCATGGGACTGTGTGAGGAGCTCGCCCCCACCCTGTGGCGCAAGGACACGAGATTGAGAGCTGCCCTGCCAGTGGAGAAGCGGGTGGCTATTGCAATCTGGAAGCTGGCAACTCCAGACAGCTACCGGTCGGTCGCAAACCAGTTTGGAGTGGGAAAGTCAACTGTTGGAATCGTGTTGATGCAAGTTTGCAAGGCCATTAATCGCATCCTACTCAGAAGAACCGTGATTCTGGGTAACGTGCAGGAAATAGTGGATGGCTTTGCACAAATGGGGTTCCCTAACTGTGGAGGGACGATAGATGGGACGCACATTCCTATTCTGGCACCACCCCACCTAGCATCTGAGTACGTTAATCAGAAGGGGTATTTCTCTATGGTTCTCCAGGCGCTTGTGGATCACCGTGGGCGTTTCATTGACATTAACACAGGCTTGCCCGGAAAGGTGCATGACGCACGCATCTTTCGGAACACTTGGTTGTTCAGGAAGATGCAGGCCGGGACTTTTTCCCAGAGCGGAAGATCACAGTAGGGAAAGTTGAAATGCCCATTGTGATCCTTGGAGATCCCGCTTACCCGTTAATGCCGTGGCTCATGAAACCCTACACAGGGAGCCTTGACAACAGCAAGGAACGGTTCAACTACAGGCTGAGCCGGTGCCGAATGACTGTGGAGTGTGCCTTTGGCCGTTTAAAGGGCCGCTGGCGATCTCTGTATGGGAAGCTGGACTTGGCCGAAAACAGCATCCCCGCGGTTATATCCGCGTGCTGTGCCCTCCATAATATTTGTGAAGGGAAGGGTGAAAGCTTCACTCAGGCATGGACCTCCGAGGTTCAACAGCTGGAGGCTGAATTTGCACAGCCAGAGAGCAGGGCTATTACAGGGGCCCAGCGCAGGGCTGCAATGATTAGGGATGCCTTGAGGGAGCAATTTGAGGTTGAAAACCAGCAGTGATATCCGGTGCCCTGCACGGGAGTGAAGTGCAGTAGTTCCAATCTTTAGGAATCAGTGTCTGCTTAGCAGACAAGCAGACTTGCAGTGCCTGTTTATTTCCTGGGCTAAGGAGTCTTTTACTTTATGCAATAATAAAGAATGTTTTCAAAGCCAAAGAATCCATTTATTGAAAAGAAAAAAAAATTATTTATTGAAAAGAAACAAGGGGGTGGAGTGGGGAATGGTACAATCACAGATTCGTGTATGTCCTGTCTGGTGTGCTGTGCAGTGAGTGCTGCACTTCAGGACAGCTATACTGCATGGTGATGGGGGTTGAGTGCAGAGGGTAAGGGTCGTGGTTTTCAGGGCTGGGTGGTGAAGATACTGGTGTTGGAGGCAGCGGGTGGCGTGAAGAACACGGAAGTTGGGGAAAGTGGGTTGGAGGTGACAGTGGGGCACAACGGAAAGAGTTTTGGGACAAGGGCTGTAGGGGGGGTAGCGTTTGCGTTTGCGGTACTGCTCCTCTTTCTGCATGGCTACCAGCTCCTGGATAGCATCTGCTTGGCGCTCCAGGATGCTTATGAGCCTATCAGTGCTTTGCTGCCGTGCGCGGTGCTTTGCCGCCGGTGCGCTGCGTTTTCCTGGTAGATCCTGCTTTCTCTCTCCCTCCAGTCCTGTGCTTTCTCATTCTCTTTAATAGATTGCCGCATCACTTCTTGCAGCATGTCTTCTTTGCTTTTTCGCGGTCTCTTCCTGAGTCTTTGCAGTCTCTGAGCAGGCGATAAGAGAGACGGCTGAGGTCTCAAGGTTGATGCAGCTGTATAGGCAAAATGCAACGTTTAACAGAGGCAGCATTGTTTATACCAGACAGAATAATGATTCCCCCCGCACTTAAGGAGTAGAAAACACACAGGGTCTACACAATAGCATAATTTTCCCGTCCGAAACAGAGCACACATATCCCACGGGAGCCTCAAAATGGTGAGTAAGGGGGACTGATTGTTTCAGGGCTGCACTGTCCTCTGGGTTTCTGTGCCTTGGGGAGAGCCAACAGCTTCAGGGGGCACCTACACTGAACACTGTCCCAACATTTTCCACAGGAGTTCGTCCTGGACGATATCTCGCTGCTGAGGGTGACCTGGGAAGCAAGGGAGAGTCTTCTACTGCAATGTGGCTTCAGCCCTGGCCCATATGCAGCTTGCCTGTGTGCAGCAATGGTCCCCCCACCCCTCGCGGCACGGTGGCGCAGACACGTTAGCCTGGCTGGGACAAGGACCACGGTGGCTCTCCCGATAAACCTGCGCAAGCGCATTGCACACGTTCTGGATGAGACATTCGAGGAGATTACCGAGGCCGATTACCGCGATGTGATAAACCACATCAATGCACTATTCCGCATCTAGGCATGCATGCCTAACCCTCCTCTCCCAAAGAGCCCGCACCGAAAAAATTCCTTCCTGAAAAAAAAACCCGCTTACCGGGAACCTGCTCTTCTGTTTGTCCTCCACCA
>NW_020664522.1:3165132-3168513 GCF_002925995.2 Terrapene triunguis | reverse complement strand
GGTTAACCCCAAGTATCGCATCCAGCTCTTTGTAGAATCGGCAGGTCGCGGGGGGAGCACCCGAGCGGCCGTTTGCATTGCGGGCTTTGCGGTAGGCACTCCGCAGCGCCTTCACTTTAATCCTGCACTGCAGGGCGTCCCGGTCATGGCCCCTTTCCATCATGTCCTTTGATACCTTCCCGAAGGTATCATAATTCCTATGGCTGGAGCGCAGCTGGGACTGGACAGCTTCCTCCCCCCAAACACTGATGAGGTCCAGCAACTCGCCATTGCTCCATGCTGGGGCTCGCTTGGCGCGTGGAGGCATGGTCACCTGGAAAGATTCGCTGATAGCACTCCACGCCTGGCTGAGCAAACAGGAAGGGGATTTTTAAAATTCCCGGGGAATGTAAAGGGTGGGTCACATGGTTGGTTACCTGAGGCCAGGGCAGTAGAGTTTGAACTGATGACCAGAGTGGCTAGAACAGGCATTGTGGGATACTGCCGAATAATTCTGGAGGCCATTCACAGCGCATTGGGCGGCCACACTGGCGCCGCAGCGCTGCAGTGGCAGCGCAATACTCGCTATTCCTCTTGGAGAGGTGGAGTACATGCAGCGCTGCAACCACGGAGATACAGCGCTGCAAATGCCTTGCCAGTGTGGACGGGGAGAGAGTTACAGCACTGGGGGAGCCTTTACAGCGCTGTAACTCGCAAGTGTAGCCAAGTCCAAAAGACGAGCCTCTGAACTTAAATCCAAAACATTGCTAGACACTAAAAATCATGGGCTGAACAGAGACACTGGATTTATAGCTTATTACAACAATCTGTAACCCACTAACAACCCCCCCCTCCAGTTCCTCCCCCTCCCCCCAAACAGTAGTCAAGTTTGCTTTTAATGGATGAAAGCACCACTTGGGATTAAACTCTTGTGATGGAGAGTTTTGCAAAACCATTGGCCAGATTCCAGAGCACAGACAGATTACATCAGTGCTGCACCTACAGCTGTGGATAAACAGGGAGGAAGCTTTGGAATTACTCATGACCACCTTATAATAATTGCAGAAACCAGAGCATAAATTTAGGAGGGGTTTTTTCTATTATCTCTCTCTGAGTGAGAGTAATTTGAATCAAATGTAATTAATCAAAGGGTGGTGATAGCTTCTAACTCTTACACAATAAGGCTCTTGAGGGCAGGAATATTCCAGTTTCTAAATCTCTTCTGAAACTCGGGGGGGGAGGGAGGGACAAACATGCTAAATGATCAGGTATGATTTAAAACAACCCCAGTTGCAGCTGTCCAAGGCAGAATGAAATTGTGGCAGGGGGCAGGGCTCTGCCTGGGCCATGCGAACAAAGGGTTAACATCGGCTCAGTTCCTTCCTCCCCCCAGTGCCCCTTTGCACAGTTGCTCAGGAGAAGGACTATAAACTGAGGAGAGAGGGATAAGATAATACCTATGGAGAAGCTGGGTTCTGCACTGCCTGGTATAAGCCTATGCTGAACCCCAGAGTGGAGGGGAATGTTTTTGTCCTTTTTCTCTTGGGTTTTGATTTCTGCTTTTAGGAAAATCTTCCTTTTAGGAAAATCTTTCCTGACTGCATCTGTGCTTGGGTTCAGCTGATTCCACCTCTCAGAGAAATCTATTAATTTCAGTTATTCATTGTCCTTGTATTAATATTCATGCCTGCTAGATGGAACTTTCTGCCACATGCAGATGTGTAATTATCTAGGAGTAATGGCATTTGCTAAGGCTTTGGGAAGAAAATCATTTTATGTCTAGGTGTTAATCCAATAATAATATGCCTCTTTCTAGCCCAAGATCTCCAAGCATTTCACCACCATTTATGAATGAAGACACACATCACCTTTTTGGGGCATGTTAGTATTTTTTATCTGAAATTCTCAGAAGGAAAAATTGACACTTCTGAAAATTTTACCCTAAATCTCTTTGTTTCAAAGACCCATTTTCAAAAGTATCCAAGTCACATAGGTGCATTTGGAAAATGGGACCTAGGTACACCTCTACCCCGATATAACGCGACCCGATATAACACAAATTCGGATATAACGTGGTAAAGCAGCGCTCCGGGGAGGCAGGGCTGAACGCTCCAGCGGATCAAAGCAAGTTTGCTATAACAGGGTTTCATCCAAAACGCAGTAAGATTTTTTTGGCTCCCGAGGACAGCGTTATATCGGGGTAGAGGTGTACTTCTGAAAATTGTACCCTTAATGATTTGATCAAGGTCACAAAGGAAGCCTATATGGTAGAGTCAGGAGTGAAATGCACATCCTTTGACATCCAGGCATGTGCCAGAATCACAAGACGCTCAATCCTTTCTTATAAGCTCTATATTTGCCTGTGGTCCTGATCCTGCATGCTGCAACATGCATGCAAATCTGTGAAGGATCCCACTGAAGTCAATAGGGCCCTGCATAGATGAGGGGATCTGTCCATGCTGGACTTTTTGCAGGACTGGAGCCTATGAAAGTGTAACCCACTACTTGGTATGGATTGTGTGTCCCCCTCTGTGCCTAATCAAAAGAGGATGTAAATCTGTTACAGTTCCTACCTACAGCACCTGGTTCCTGAGCTATAGAGATTCATTCCTTCATCCTTCAACAGGGTAACAAGCTTTGTAAATGGGGATAGATGTGATAAATCTTGACCTTAGTAAGGCTTAGTTTTGATACTGTTTCGCATGATCTTCTCATAAACAAACTAGGGACATACAACCTAGATGGAGCCACTATAAGGTGGGTGCATAACTGGTTGGAGAACCATTCCGAGAGAGTAGTTATCAGTGGTTCACAGTCAAGCCGGAAGGGCATAGCAAGTGGGGTCCCACAAGGACCAGTTCTGGGCCCAGTTCTGTTCAGTATCTTCATCAGTGATTTAGATCATGATATAGAGAGTACAGTTATAAAGTTTGCAGACAATACCAAGCTGGGAGGGGTTGCAAATGCTTTAGAGGATAGGATGAAAATTCAAAATCATCTGATGTAAATAAGATGAAATTCAATAAGGACAAATGCAAAGTACTCCACTTAGGAAGGAACAATCAGTTGCACACGTACAAAATGAGAAATTATTGCCTAGGAAGGAATACTACGGAAAGGGATCTGGGGGTCATCATTGATCACAAGCTAAATACGAGTCAACAATGTAACTCTGTTGTAAAAAAGCAAACATCCCAGAATGATGTTTGCTTTTTTGCATCAGCAGGAGTGTTGTAAATAAGACACAAGAAATAATTCTTCCGCTCTACTCCACGCTGATTAGGCCTCAGCTGGACAGGCCGGCTTTAGCAGGTGCAGGGCCCCACGCCGGGACGCGAATTGTCTGGCGCTCCCCCGCCCCAACTCCGCCCCGACTCCGCCCCCTCCCTGCCCCATTGGATC